>NC_090730.1:76097360-76172360 GCF_036898095.1 Palaemon carinicauda | reverse complement strand
AGTGCTGAAACATACATAAATGGTAAACACGAAAAGAGGAACACTTATTAATCACAAATTGTTGAGGGAATATTTATTAAACACACTAAAACGAATTACTCTGTGATCTAATCATCGTGCCATTGCGGAGGACGACGTACCCTAGTAGCCTACTATTTATCTCCTGGGTGGGTACTGGGTGAGCCTCCTCTGAGATGGTGGGAGTAGGCTCTCCCTGAGGTGGTGTGGGTGGTGGGGATCTCAAATGCTTATGATTTCTTGTCGAAATTCTCCCACTCTCATCCAACCTTATGCGACATTGGCTGTATCTATTCTTTTCAATAACCACCCCACTTCTATTCCAGGCTTGTGTAGGCACATCTTGGATAGCTATCCTCTCACTTATTTGTATGGGGGAAAGATCCTTGGCTATTTCATTATACCTAGATGATATTCTTTGCTCAACAATGTTTCTTTCTATCTCTCTTGCGGACAAGGTTTCTGACCAATGCTCGGTGACAAAATGATGACTTTTTAACATTGGCACCGAATCTCGAAGTTGGCGACCCATGGCTAGCTGTGCAGGAGACTTATCAATACCATGTAATGGTGTATTTCTATACTGCAATATTACCTAAAGTGTTGCCCATTAACGTTCGTTTAGCAGTACGCACAGCAGCTTCTGCTTGCCCATTGGACTAGGGGTAGTGACCAGACGACACTCTCATAGGTACCCCCACCTACCGAAGAAATGTCTCATTTCCATGCTCTTCCACTGATATTTCTTTAGGTGCTCCTCACGCCATAAAATATCTTCTAGAAACTGGGATCAATCTCGCGGACGTAGTTCCATTAGCGAAGGAATAAATTTCCATCCATCCAGTCAGTCGATCGCCGTATACGATATACTACCTCCCTGGTACTTGGAATAAATCAGCAACAGTTCTCTGAAACGGACATTCGGGAAGCGGAGTATATAGGACACATTCCCTTTGTTGCGAAGGTGCTGCAACGTTGCAACCATGACACCGTGCCCTGTAATTTGCTAAGTCTCCTTCAATCCCAGGCCAATAAACCACTTTTCATGCTTTTCTGATCATGGAGTCAGTTGATTGATGACCTGAATGTAGATTGGTTGCAATACATAAACGTGACACCTCCAGAACTACCAGACGAATATGCCCCTCATCATATGCATACATGACTAATCCTTCAATGACACTCAGTCTATCATGTACATTAAAAAAAGTTTTTAGGCAAGGCTCCACTTGAGACCTTGATGACGGCCAACCACCTTCGTTGACCCGTCGCTGCAATAGTAAAAATCAGGATCCTTGTCTGCTTCCCCCCTTATGGTGGCCTAGCCCATTGTAATGACGCCATCCGCTAATGATGACTTCATGGAGGCAATATAAACTTCATTCATAAGTTCTTCCTCTTCTTCGTCTTTGTCGGTAGTTTCACTACGAATCACTGGGTATCTTGATAATGTATTGGCTGCCGAATTCCTCTTGCATGGTATATATTTTACACTAAAACTATATTGCATAGTTTTCTCCTTCAACCTTGGTAGTCTCGGGTTTGCAATGTCTTTCAGGCTCCTATCCACAAAGAGTCTTACCAAAGGTCTATGGTACGTGATTAAAATGAAATTTGGGCATCCCAATAAAAACAACCTCGATTTCTGAAGGCGCCACATTACTACAGCCGCTTGCCCCTAAATTATGCATTACCGGCCTCCGCCATCGCCAGGTGCCTCCTGCCACATAAGGCCAGTTTCCATTCCCCCCTTACAACAAATAGGGGCATTGAGATCCTCTCAATTGCAATATTGTTGCAATATAACAAACCCCATTCCTTCTCTGCACCAATCAGTAACAAAAGCAGTGCGCCTTGTCTTATCATAATATGTCAATCCATTACCCAACATCTTGCAAATACTGTCCCGGGCTGCAACAAAACTATTTTGGAGGCGTTGGTCCCAATAAACTTTCCGATGAGGGGATTTCTTGAGAAGATCCCTGGATGGTTCCATTACTGGTGCTGCAGCCAGGAAAGGTGCAATTTGGTTCACGAGCCTAAACCAGAATCTTATATCTGTGATTGTTGGGCTTGCAGGCATGGGGAAGTTCTTGATAGCACTCATACGATCATCGGAAGTTCTATTATTATCCCAATCCAGTTCTTACCACACAAACTCTACCTGTCTTTGACAAAATCGGAATTTATCCGGATTTAGAGTAATTCCATTATCTCCACACAGGCTATTTGCAAAAAATTAAAAGTATGCCAAAAGGCTACCATAGCACTGTCCTCATATAACAACACGACATCTATGCACTTGTACTTTCTATGTACATCAATAATGACATCATTGAACCTTTTTGTGTATGCATCCGGGTATGAGCAATGACCCATAGGTGTTCGACAATACTGGTATCTCCCCCATAGTGTAATAAATGTTGTCAACTGTCGGCTTTCCTCATCTAACGGCACCTGATGGAATCCAGCATAGGCATCAACTACAGTTTTATATGCACGAAGTGGCACAACCGAGACCATGTGAAAAGGAGCAAATGTGTGATGCGTTTCTCGTTTGCAATTCTTATTAAGCTCTTGATAGTCCACGGTCCCTTGTGGTTTACAATCTTTTTTTGTTACTACTATCATCCTAGCACACCAGTCCATAGCTGTATCAGCAGGGACCTCCCTAATTACCCTTAATTTGGCATCTTCATCGAGCTGAGCCTTAACATCGGCCTCCCAATGCTTAGGAACTGGTATGGGTGTATGACATGCATAGGGGATAGCAACTTCCCTCAGGTGAATTTGGTGATGGGCTCCTTCCTTTATCTGCAAAGGGTTTCGTGAAACGTTGAAAGTAGTATTTGCAAAACGTTGCAGTAGCCAGTCCCTCAGCCTAGGGACATTTTCCTCCATGGCATGCATGGCATCTCGAGCTTACGACCAACATCCCCTACCCGTGTGCGAACGTTTTCTTAAGGCGTTTGGTGGAGGTTAGTCGACACAGAGGGTTTCTGAGTGACTTCATGCATGGTAGCAACAGTATGATGGGGAAATTTTGCATACACTAGGCCTAGTGATTTACATACTACAAAAGACATATAAAAACGAGTAGTACCTTGCACAACAATAACACTAGTGCTCACTGATTTATCCCCCAATTCTATTAGCATATGTGTCGTGATTTTCACCAATTTATTAAATATGCCCGATGCTCTGGGCGGATAGCAAGACCTTCATGAGGTAAGACTCCCAAAACCTTCCAGGAATCAACAAAACTATATTTTAACAAGTTTATTACAAAAATAATTATTTAATACGAGAGAAATACATAATCAAACATTTACTCGACATACTAAAGAGACAAGTGTCTAAATAACCTCATGCGCTGCTGAAAAAACTAAGTCCGCACCGGACTCAAAATTAAGCAAAATTAATTAATATTTTAATAAGTTGCCTCGGTAAACGGCATACCAAGGCTTTTTCACGTAATTTAAAAGACACCACTGATCCCCAATCACAAGGATCGACTAAATATACATGGATACAAATCTTACAAAACACTTGTAAAACCTATAGGGAAACCGACCTGGGTACAATAGGGGGGGAGAGAGTACAATTAATAACTTACTTCTGCTGAGGACGTTGGACAAAAGAGGCAGAGCTGAGCTCTGCAGCCCTGACGACACCTTGTTCCCGCGTTTTTTCTGAATTTAAATTTCTACATAGGATATTTTCGTCATGGTACAATAAAATGACATTGAATTTTTGAATCATAAATTACAAATGCTCGATTTCTTTAACCTCAGCGCCTTCCCTACTAGGCGGTTGCTCTCTAGGTTCCAAAACAGTCTCGTCTCAAACCACAGTCATTCGACTTAACGCCCGCGAGTTCTCTCAACCTTCCCTCCAATTTAACGTAACGTTGGTGGAGTTAAATGGCGGGATTTTCGAGTGATCAGTTCGAAAATTCCCGACAATATGAACAGTCCCGTATATTTCTAATGACTTCTCCCCTGCGTGATTTACAATTACATTACACTGAGAGAGGTTAGGTATCTTCAAACATCAATTTTGGTAACCAATTTACCCCTACTATACACACTTCTGCCCCAGTGTCTGTAATAGCCTCAACAACGACACTCACATGAAAACTCATGCTTAATCTTTATTTTCACCATCGGCAGTTCCCCCACTGCCGCGCATAGGCCTACCTGCCGATTATCCGCAGGTGGATAAGCAACAGTGCATGATGTCATAGACGCATCCACAATAGGCGCGTTTTGGCAGGCTCTTTTGTCCCTTGATGACAGAATTTAGCAAAGTGCCCCATAATGCCACACTGAAAACAGTTATCATTATCAGCAGGACATTTTCCCACCCAATGAGAGCGACCACCACACTTTTTACACCTGGCATCTGAATTACTGCTACCAGTAGGTTTCAAACTACCACGGCCATGGCCACGTCCCTTGTCACCATTGTTAAATCTATAGCTAGAAATAACTTTACTTTCACCTTCCAACCAAAATTCAACTTCGCCTAAGCCTATCTCATCCCTTTTTACCAAACTAGGTACGTTTTCTCTTCCACGAGCACTAATACTATCATTTTCTGCAGATTCATAAATTTCTCATTTGCGTAAAAATTTCTGCACAGTATTGAACTTTTCATAATCCTATAGGATTTCTTGCTTAAGTCCCACATTGCTTAAACCACTTGTTATCTGCTGAACGAACACAAAATCATTCAGATCAGCTCAGCAGTATGGACATTTAAACCCACAATTTAAGGCCAATTGTTGACCATTATCCACAAAGGATTTCACAGTTTCTTGATCGCCTTATTGCGCTGAGAAAAACTTGTTAACAGACTTTGTCGTAATCTCCTCCAGTTTCTCAAAGGACTCATATGCCGTTAATGAGTTCCACTGAGCCTCTGAGTGCGTTGCATCTATAACCATCCTTAATATCTCATCGCAATTTAACCGGATACTGATAAGTGCCTTCTCTCCTGAAACGTTTCCTATAAATTATAATAATAATAATAATAATAATAATAATAATAATAATAATAATAATTATTATTATTATTATTATTATTATTTTTATGATAATAATAATAATAATAATAATAATAATAATAATAATAATAATAATAAACAGGAGCTTGTAGAAAACGGATTTTGAGCGAAGCGAAAAATCTATTTTTGGGTGAGATGGCCATGTCGTCCTGATGGAAGTTCCTATAGGGTAGCTTCCTAGGGTATATTACAACTACGGCAATATTCCCAGAGAATTTACCTTAAGGTACCCAGAATTCTAACTCCTGGAGCGAATATCCCTAATGAAATGGATATCGCGACATATCAGAGGACGTATTCTTGACACGCCACATGGCAATCTGCACCCCAAACAGAGATAACACATCGAGGGGTCAATTGGCAAGAAACGAAAACGGGAAAGAAAAAGAGGTAGCCGCTCCCAAGGCTCCCTCTTCTCCAGTTTTGTAAGCGTGCCTGGCGCCAATCCTGGCCCCATCTGTATTCCTTGTAGCGTACACGAGGTGCTACAGATACTGTATGTAGGGAGGGGTCCTACAGCCCTTTCATAGAAAGGGAAGGGCGGGTCCATCAGGACGACATGGCCATCTCACCCAAAAATAGATTTTTCGCTTCGCTCAAAATCCGTTTTTTGGGCTCAAGCCATGTCGTCCTGATGGAAGTATACCAGAGCATTACTGTATCTGTGGATTCTCAGAACGTGCCGTACTCCCCGGAGGTAATTTTTCCCGGTCGACTAGACCTAGAGACCTAAGATGTTACCGTTATACATCTTTTCAACCAACCATAAACCATGTTAGAGCTTCCTGCCCCCTACAGGGAAGAGTCCTACTAGACTCTGGAAAAGTCTCGAAGAGTACATATACCTATGTATGAATACCAGGCAAGCTAATATAGTGGTCTCACCCTATATTAAGTAAAGCATAGTTTGTAAAGAACCACTGTGTCAATATGAAATATTGACCAGTTCTCCGCACAATACTTGTATTTGACAAAGGTTTATATCCGCATAGGAGGAAACTTGTAAAACCGCCACCGTCCCCTTCTGGGACGCAGTCCTCCCGTTAAGGGAAAGCATAAACCAATGCAACATAGCTTGCATAAAGAAACAATTCTATTAGAAATATCCCAGATAAATTACATAGAATGAATGCTCAATTATACCAATAAATTGACACAGATGAAGGAGACGCAAGGTTCTCAAGAACAAGTTTATTGACAAACAATAAATAGACAGGTTAACAACAATTTTATATATATATATATATATATATATATATATATATATATATATATATATATATATATATATATATATATATATATATATATATATAGAAGAGGATAACCCAAAACTTTAAGCATAAGTATGATAGTAAACAGAACTTGTTTATCTGAAAGAAAAAACATTATTGCCACTTTTAAGATACCGAGGTATCAAAGTCATAAACGTCTGTATTACAAATCAATCACATTAGCGTTAGAAAACGCTCGGCACACATGTCTGCACTTATGCTAGGTTCACCTTTGGAAATGGAACAGTCTACGTGGGCAACTCAGTGCCCTCACTTAGTTTGTAGTACCGTATGGAACTACACACTCACCCTGGAATTAATCGTCCCAATTAAAACCACTGTTCCTCGCAGAGTTAAACAGTAGGGTTAACGACGCGACCCACTGCTACCACGGATCTCTTTAGTTCCTCTACTTGCTTCGCATAGTGCCGAAAGAACACTCTGGAAGACTTCCAGCCAGTATATGATCGGAGATGTTCAAAATCCATACAATTAAAGAAATTTAAGGATGAGGCAACTTTCCTCGGATCGTGACCTGCGGGTGTACTGTCAGGATCCGCTCTGCGAATAAAATATGTGATTTTCGCTCTGAGTTGATTCAGAGATAAATTTGAGCCTGATGTTTCTCCCCTGAATAGTTGACCACCCTTGAAGTCTGAAGTTCTACGAAGATAGACCTTTAGGCATTCTACTGGACATAGAGATGCATCTTCTTTCAGAGGGCAGATTCTCCAGGGACCCCACCTGTTGGTGGGTAACTCATTCTTGGCGAGAAACGTAGGATCCGGAAACAGGTTCAGTTCTCCCCCATCCAGGAACTGAACACGACCTGCCTCTCTCGAGAGGGCTACAATCTCACTAACCCTGGCCCCGGACGCGAGTGCAAATAGGAAAATAACTTTTTGTGTCAAATCCTTTAACGCACACTCCTCATTGCTCAACAGAGAAGCGAAATGAAGAACTTTGTCTAAAGACCATGAAATGGGCTTTGGAGGTGCTGAAGGTCTGAGCCTAGCGCAGGCTTTCGGAACTTTATTAAAGATCTCGTTACCGAGGTCGACCTGGAAGGCATATAGAATGGGTCTTGTCAAAGCAGACTTACACGCCGAAATCGTGTTAGCTGCCAACCCTTGACCATGGAGGTGGATGAAGAAAGATAAGCAGAAGTCTGTCGAGATCTCCTGCGGATTCTTCGCCTTGACAAAGGCCACCCATTTTCTCCAAGATGACTCATATTGCCTTCTAGTAGATTTGCACTTATATTCCTCTAGGAAGTCTATGCTGGCTTTCGAAATCCCGAAACGCTTTCTCACCGCTAGGGAGAGAAAATCATGAGCTGCAGGGTCCGGGTTTTCTGTAATGAAGCGCAGACAGTCGACTTCTGGACTCGCTGGGTCAGAACTGGATCTGGTAGCGGTACAAACTTCAGCCGTAGTTCCAATGCCAGGGGGAACCACACGCTGTTCGGCCACTTGTGGGCCACTATTGCCGCTACCCCCTTGAAGTTTCTCAGTTTGTTGAGGACCCTCAACAGAAGGTTGTTAGGAGGGAACAGATAAATCCTGGACCATCTGTTCCAGTGGAGGGACATCGCGTCCACTGCTTCCGCTAAGGGGTCCTCGTACGGGGACACGTACAGGGGCAACTTCTTGTTGTCTTTCGTCGCAAAGAGGTCTATCTGCAGTTCTGGGACTTGATTCAGAATGAAGGAGAATGATCCTGCGTCTAAGGACCATTCCGTCTCTATCGGTGTGAACCTGGATAGAGCGTCCGCTGTCACATTGCGGACTCCTTGAAGGTGAACTGCCGACAGGTACCACTTCTTCTTTTCCGCCAATCGGAAGATGGCCAACATCACCTGGTTGAGAGGTGGTGACCTCGATCCTTGTCGATTCAAGCATCTCACAACTACCTCGCTGTCCATCGCCAACCTTATGTGGATCGAGTGACGCGGGGAGACTTTCTTTAAGGTAAGGAGCACTGCCATAGCTTCTAGAAAGTTTATGTGAAAGGTCTTGAATAGCTTGGACCAAGTCCCCTGGACTTTTTTCCGATGAGAGTGACCTCCCCATCCCTCCTTCGAGGCGTCTGAGTGAATCGTCACCGACGGGGGAGGTGGCTGAATAAGAACCGACTTCTTTAGATGTCTGGCTTGGGACCAAGGCCTGAGAAGAGTACGTAGCCGAAGCGGAATTGGTCTTCTCAGATCTCTTCGCGCGTTTGATGCATAACTTCTCCAAACTCCGGTTGCATCCTTTAGCTGTGCTCTTAGCACTGGGTCTGTCACCGAAGCAAACTGGAGAGAGCCCAGTACCCTCTCCTGTTCGCGTCTTGATATCCTTTCGGAATCTAGAAGTCTCTTGACAGAACCCGCTATCTCCTTCCTTTTCTTCGCCGGGATGGAGAAACGGTGTGACATTAGGTCCCAGTGGATTCCCAGCCACTGGAACTTTTGAGATGGAGAAAGTCGAGACTTTTTTCTGTTGATCTTGAAGCTTAGATACTCTAAGAACTGGATCACTTGACTGGAAGCTTGCAAGCATTCTGTCTCGGATGCTGCCCGCACCAGCCAGTCGTCCAGGTAGGCTACTACCTGAATTCCCTTTAGGCGTAATTGTTTGAGAGCTACGCTCGCAAGCTTCGGGAAAATCCTTGGGGCTATATTTAGCCCGAATGGCATGGCTCTGAAGGCGTATAGTCTTCGTTGTAGCTTGTACCCTAGGTAGGGGGAGAGTCGACGGTTGATTGGAACGTGCCAATAGGCGTCTGACAAGTCTATGGAGACGGAATATGCCCTCTTGGGCAGTAAGGTCCTTATGTGTTGCAGTGTTAGCATCTTGAATTTGCAATTCACTATGAACTTGTTCAGTGGCGACAAGTCCAGAATGACTCTGAGCTTTTCCGAGTCTTTCTTGGGAACACAAAACAGCCTCCCTTGGAATTTGATGGACTTCACCCTTCGGATCACTTTTTTCTCCAACAGTTCTTGAACGTACTCCTCCAGAACGGGGGTGGAGTGTTGGAAAAACCGAGGGCACGGGGGTGGAGTGCTGTACCAGCTCCAGCCCAGTCCGTTCTTGAGTAGGCTGTGGGCCCAGGGATCGAAGGTCCACCGATCCCGAAAATTCTGAAGTCTCCCTCCTACCGGCATCATCTCACTTGGACTGCCGTCCTGAGGTCTTGCCTCCCTGACCGCGACCACCCCTGAATCCCCTTCCCCTTGAGGGGCGCCTAGACGAGCCTCTGGCTGCTCCTCTAGGCTTTGCTTGAAAGGAAGTAGACTGCCCTTCGAACGTTGGGGTGAATGCCGTGGACTGCGTCGACACGGCCTGGGGTACACACTGGAATGTGGTCGGGGTTTGTGCCACCATCTGGGGCACTGAAGGCAATGGCAATTGCAGTTACTGTTGCTGTTTAAGAGGCTTGGCTGGCCGAGACGGTAGCCTAGTCCTCATAGTCTTCCTCTTCGGTTAAGGACCCTCATCCGGGGAAGACTTTCTTTTGATAGCCAGGCCCCACTTCTGGAGAAGGTTTCTATTCTCCGTGGCGGCCTTATCAACAACTTCTTTGACCAATTCGGTAGGGAAAAGGTCTTTGCCCCAAATGTTGGAGGAGATTAGTTTCCTTGGCTCGTGCCTCACCGTAGCCGAGGTGAACACAAACTCCCTACATGCTCTCCTCGCCCTGACGAAGCTATAAAGATCCTTCGTCACTGTGGCCAGATGAGTCTTGGCCACTACCATGAACATTTCATGGACCTTGGGGTCACTTGCCATCGTCTCAAGAGTAGTCTGAAGAGACATTGAGGCAGCCAGTCTTTCTTTTGTCTCGAGCTCTCTCCGCAAAAGAAAGTCAGACAGTTTAGGGAGGTCCTCGCCGAACTGACATCCGGCAATATCAGCCTCCAACTTCCCAACTGAGAAGGTAAGATGGGCGTCCTTCCAGTCTTTGTGGTCCATAGGCAGGGCCAGCGACAAGGGTTTACACTCCTCCAGGGAGGGGCAAGGCTTGCCGGCCTCGACTGCTTTTAGTACAGCCGCAAACCCTTTCTGTAAAAAGGGGAAGGCTCTAGCAGGAGAGGACACAAAGGAGGGGAGCTTCTTACTCAATGCAGCTACCTTTGAGTTCGTGAAGCCCCTCTCTTTCATCGAGGACGAAAGCAAAGCTTGAGCCTTAGCATGGTCCATCACTATGACCTCCTTCGGCTCTGTCTCCTCCTTTGAAGCTGGTTCCTTCCTCAGCCGGACATAACAGTCCGGATATGACCCCTTGCTGGGCCAGAATTCCACCTCCTCTAGGGGAACTGAACCCAACTTATCCGAGATGACGATCTTTCCAGTCGTCATCGGCATGTGCTCAGCATACCTCCATGGGTTAGCATCTGAGCACAAGGGAAGGTCTTTCACATTGAGCCTTTTTTGGGGCCCATGTGATGCTGCAAGCCTCTGCATCTGCAGTTCCATACCAGCCGCCTTCTCCTGATTCTCCTTCTGCATTTGTTGGATCATTCCAACAATGGAGGAGAGGGCCTGTACCAGCTCTACTGGGAGGGCGGACGATGTTGAGGGAATAGGCTCCGGGATCTGAACCGGAGTAGCCGACACCTCGTCGGCCTCTTCCTCTACAATGTCTGGGGCTTGAACTTCATCGTGGCCTCCTGCCAGGAGGTCTTCCTCCAGACGCTCGTCCACGTCAGACATCCTGTCATCCAACTGGATGTCTTGCAAAGCGACCGCGACTTCAGCATCCACCTGGATCTGAACTTGAGGGATCTCCTCTTGCGGCTGGGGAATCACTGCATCAGCTGATGCCCTAGGGAAAAGATACGCCCTCATCTTCTCACTTGGAAGATAAGGTCCAGAGGTGTTCTTCTGGAAGCCCCTTACCCAGGTACGAAGCTTCTCCCTTGCTATATCCCTTGATTCCGCCGTCCTAGGGGAATCAAAGGCCTCAGTAATCAGGTTAGTGCACACGTTACATACCTGAGGGTCCCAATACTGGAGATCACCCTTGGAGACAGCGCATGCTGCGTGCCTCCTACAAAACTCATGTCCGCAGAGGTTTTTACTGCGGACGTTGCAGAAAACACTTCCGCACTTCGGAGGGTCCTCCTGTAAAGAGAAGAAATTTCCATGAGTATCAAGTGAACTATGTATCACTGGATATGCACAGTTTAGCATAACAATTCAGAAAGGAAAGACAAACTTGTGTTTCCTTCACAACCAATTGTTGCAGCCTTTCAGATAATAAAATCGTATGGTTAATCTCTTCTAGAATAACCAATGAAAAGTTTCCAGAGGAAACAGGTGTAGCTCACACCTAAGCAATGATTTTAAAATCCTGGATAATAGACAAGAAAGAACTCACTTTCTTATCTGTAAGGCAACAGCAAAGGGTTGTGCAAGACAACACAAAAGTGTTAGAACACACAGTGCTGTACCAAAACTTATACTATAGTTTTCCTCTTACAGTATATGTTATACTGAAGAATACTGATACAGTATAGAAGGTTGTGTGCCGGCCGGCACTTGCCGGCCAGCACACACCAAAACTAGCTTTAAAGTATACTACTTAACAGCTATAGGGTGGCAGAACGCTGGTTCAAATGCATGGGCCGGCCGGCAGTAACTGCCGGCCGGCAACAGCCAATGTCGGCTACACAAGGTAGCACCCGGCTGCCGGCCACTGCTCCTGGCGACCGGCAGACAAGGGCTGACATTAGCCGGCCGGCAAAGGTAAACAACCGATGCCAGCCAGCAGCAAAAGAACCAGAGGACTACGACTGCCCGGCTGCCGGCCTCATAGGCCGGCAGCCGGGTCAGGTACAAGACTAGAAGAAAACAGAATGGATGCCGGGATAAGAGCGTAAACTACCTCCAAGCCCAGCAATCCGAAAGAGTGCATATAAGGAAGGGGAGAATCTAATTCAGGCTTCCTGACCAATGCCGGCTGGCTCACAGGCAGGCATGGATGAGGGACCAAGGGAGGTCCGGGCAGCACTCAAAGCAGAAGACCCTTGCCGGTCGGCAGACTCTGCCGGCCGGCAAAGGACTGAGTCAATTCCACATCCTAACCTATCCTAGGTCCAGATGTAGAATGACATACAGTACTGTAATGGCTAGGCCATTACGGAGATAGAGGGGGAAGGGACAAAAGAGGGTCCTACCAACCTTGCTTTAGTGAAGGATCACCCGCAGCCAAGAAAACTCATCTTAGCCTAAGGGAGATCCAAGGAGGGAGGCCAGCAATACTTGCCAGCTCCCAAAGAACCAAAGCAAGGAAGGTGTTGCTACTCCCAGGGAAAGGTTCTTATCCTCCCACCGAGAACAGCAACAAAGACTAGTCTGCTAGATCACAAAAGAAGGAATCATCTCGTACAGAAACCTTCGGTAGTGACCTAAGGAGGCTAAGCCTCCTATGTCTGTGTCAGGCCAGCGAGGGAGACTCTACCCCAAGCCAGACAAACACAGACTCAGACTAAAAACTCTGTTGTTCTGTCCCTCTCTGAAACCAGACTTACTGGAACAGGAAGGTACAGTAACACCCCAGTATAGTTTTATTGAAAGTTAATTCAGATAAACCACTTAGGGATAAGCCCAAGGCTTAAACAGAGGGAAAGGGATTGCATACCTTCTCCGAACTTAGCCTATGCACCAAGAGAATCGATTACCTAAATCACCGAAACTCACTCGTATACTATCTTGGAAATATTCAACATAATCTTAAATGTATAAAAAACAGCCTAAAGCTTCAATAAAATTTTAATACACTCGGAAAACCAAAATCATGCAGGAAGTACTAGGACCAAACGACTAGGCTACATGGCCTAGCGTAGGCCAGAGTTGGTGAATACTTCGCCAAAATAATACTAAAGCACGAAAGGAAATCCTATGCAACGCTAAATAGCTAAAATTTATTAAAGCAAAACAACCGGGAATGTCGCTCTGGCTAACTAAAACTCATACCTAGCGAGCGACAGCGTCCATGACGCCTCCGGTAGGCTACGGCTCTTGTAACAAAGATTAATCCTATTAATCACTTAAAAATTTACCAAGAGCCTACATTTATACATAAAAGAAATGGTACTCAACTTATCAGAGGCCGACGAAGTTGGAGAAGCCATGAAAAGCTGAATAAATCCAAGATTTGCGAGAAACACAGGAAAAAACACCGAGTTGTTAAGCTACGCAAAAAGGAATACAGATGGCGCCAGGATTGGCGCCAGGCACGCTTACGAAACTGGAGAAGAGGGAGCCTTGGGAGCGGCTCCCCCTTTTTCTTTCCCGTTTTCGTTTCTTGCCAATTGACCCCTCGATGTGTTATCTCTGTTTGGGGTGCAGATTGCCATGTGGCGTGTCAAGAATACGTCCTTTGATATGTCGCGATATCCCTTTCATTAGGGATATTCGCTCCATGAGTTAGAATTCTGGGTACCTTAAGGTAAATTCTCTGGGAATATCGCCGTAGTTGTAATATACCCTAGGAAGCTACCCTATAGGAACTTCCATCAGGACGACATGGCTTTAGCCCAAAAATGGATATTATATCTTGGCAACACTGGGTCACCCAACATCAGCTGACTATATGTCTCACTGTCTGGCAACACTGGGGCCAAGGCAAGCTCAGCTGAGCTAGACTGACAAAGAGTCAAAAGTGCAAAATCAAGTACTCAGTTTGTAACTTTTTTCAGTTTGGTGAAGAAACTGTATGGTAAATCTTCAAAAGGGCATGCTGCTTTAATGGAGATCCAGAAAACAATGTATCCAGAAGACCTCCCACTTGAACTTAAGAAGCTATCAGACACAAGATGGGCTTGAAGAGAGTCAGGTCTTAGAACCACGAGGAAGGTCATCCCAGCTCTGAAGCAATTTTTAGAAGAGATAGTGCAAAAACATCCTCCTGATGCATCAGCAGGGGATGCCTCAATATTGCTGCAAAGTATTAACTTTGAATATCTTGTTTGTCTTAAGATTGTCAGCCCAGTTTTTCAAGAAACTGCCTATGCCTCTAATGCCCTACAACAGAAAGACTTTAATTTGGCTGCCTCCTACTAAATTGTGGATGGAGTGCGACAAAGTTTGAGAGAATTAAGAAATGATGAGAAGTTTCAGGAGATTTTTACAAATGTTAAAGAGAGAGCTGAATCCATGGCCATCGACCTCCCTTCTGGGATCCCTGGACAAGGCAGAAGAAGAAAAATGCCTGAAAGATACAAGTATAGTGCTACATCTGCTACTGAGGATCAGCAATATTAATCCTTGGATGAGTACTACTGTGTGAGAGTATTTTATGTGTTTCTAGATACAATATTACAAGAGTTACAAAGAAGATTTAAAGGTGGAGACAACACAACATGGGGTATCCTAAATGCCATTCATTGTATGACTGTCTAAAATAACTGAAGAGAACCTGGGAATGAAGAAGCATTTAAGTCATTGCAAAAATTATGCTAGTTTTATGAGTTAGAAGAAGTAGACAAGCTACGGTTGGAATTAAAGATCTTCTATTCCTCATTTCCTTTCCTGCCACAGAACACTGCAGCTACAATGCTCAACCTGATGAAAGAAAACAATGTCCAGGAGATATTGTCACTTATGCTTGAACTTCTAACAATTTATGCCACTCTACCAGTCACAACTGCAACAGTGGAAAGGACCTTCTCCAAACTCAAGCTGGTTAAGACAAAGCTACGCAGCCTGTCCAGTGAGGAGAGGTAGAGGTTATCTGATCTTATGTTGCTAGCAGTTGAAAATGATATCACAATCAACAACAGTGAAGTTATCAGCATATTCAAAGAAATGGCACAAAGAAGGGTTTTCTTATAAATATAAAATGATAAGGTCTGGTTATGAGCCTAGTGTATTGAGCGTACTGATTGATGTTCTAGCAGTTATTTATGTAAAAGTAATATATATAATTTTTCTTTTGTTAAATTTCCTATTTCTACTGGTAGTCAGTACTGAAGACTTTATGTTCATAAAAAAACATTAGCCCACTGGTACCTGTGATATCAGTCATGCTTATCTCTTTCTTGAATTATTAATGGCTAGTTTAAATAAATTTGAAGGAATATTGAGCCGGTATATATTTAGCCTCAATCATTTCTATATTTTTGCCCTTTTTTTCACTTGGGCACCTACCCTGAAAAAGTTCTCTGCACGTTCCTGCTGTCCTTGTTAGTAGAACACCACAGGATTTGCAATGCTTCCTTACAAGAATGTATGAAATATCGACCAAGGTTGGACTGAAGATGAATAAAAGAAAGACAGAGTTAATAAGAACGGAGTATGCAATGGAAGATGAAATATCATTGGAAGGAGAAAGGATTATTAAGGTAGAATCATTTAAGTATTTAGGAACTATGATCTCCAATACAGGGTCTTTAGAATTAGAGTTTAGTGGAAGATTGAAAAAAGCAAATCAGACAATGCCTAGGTAAAGTGAAATTTTGAAATCAAATGGCCTAAAATTGCATATAAATATGAGACTATATATATCAGTTTAGTTATATCAGTATTACTCTATGGACATGAGTTGTGGTATGACAATGAAACAATCTCCGGTAGATTTTGTAGATTTGAGAATAAAGCCCTCAGAAGGATATTGGGAGTTAAATGGCAAGCCAGGATTGAAAATGAAACTATAAGAGAGATTACTCGAGTGCCATATGAGGAGGATATGATGAAGGGTAGTTGGAGATGGTTTGGGCATGATCTTTGCACTCCCCAAGAGAGATTAGTTCACCAAACGTTCAGCTGCGCTCCACAAGGTACTAGAAGAATAGGAAGACCCAGTCCCACATGGCTAAGGACTATAAAGCGCAAAGTAGATGATGAATGGAAAAGTATTGAATAAAAAACTCAAGACAAAGACAACTGGGGAACTCTAACCGAGGCTCTTTACGTCAATAGGCATAGTACAGATGATGATGATGATAATGATATATATATATATATATATATATATATATATATATATATATATATATATATATATATATATATATATGAATATATATATATACATACGTATATACATTTATATATATATATATATATATATATATATATATATATATATATATATATATATATATATATATATATATATATATATATATAGAGAGAGAGAGAGAGAGAGAGAGAGAGAGAGAGAGAGAGAGAGAGAGAGAGAGAGAGAGAGAGAGATATGAATATATATATATATATATATATATATATATATATATATATATATATATATATATATATACCTGTATATATAATATATATATATATATATATATATATATATATATATATATATATATATATATATATATATATATACATACATATATTCTCTTAAAGCTGGTCTGGTATAAGAGTAGATATTTTATTCAAGTATTTTATTTGTGTATTTAAGAGATGTAAAACCATCTCACATGGTGTGTTTCACTCATGTAGGTTTAAGTAATGTATGTATATTACATTAGAGTCGCTTCATTCATTAAATCGTATTTTTTATTTAATTCAGTATATGTAATTTTACGTTATTTCTATCAATTAACATTTTATTTCATGTATTTTGTTACAGAGTCTTATGTAACCATGTTGAGGTATGCTCTATGACCTATACAAGGTATGATCACGAGGGATTACATAATTTGTATGTTTCCATGTGGTAGAAGGTGCATGATAATTCTCGAAGTAGATTTACTCTTTTTTTATGTTTTGTGGAGAAGGTGGGCGGAGATAGTAGAGAGAGAGAGAGTTGCCTCACCTTGTACGTTGGAAATCTAGTACTACTTGACTAGTTGGCACCTTTGGTGCCGTAATCCTGCCCCATGCTTCCGGGCTACATCCTGGAAGGATCTAGAATAATCAATTCCATACATATAGCCCCAAGAATGCATAAGCAACAAAAGAGACCCAGCCTATCCTTCTAAAGAGCCCTCTTTCCTCTGAAGTATGTGTCATTTTAAATGTGAATATGTTTTTACTCAACGTATATTGTGCATAGTGTTGTTCAAACATTAGTGGAATTTATTGAATGTTAATTCAAGTGTAGTATGTTAATACAAGTACATCTAACATAAATTTTGGAAACTGGACCTTTGAGACTTAGGTTAAACAATGCATGGTTTTAATTTGCTTAACTGTTCAGTAACCTGGTGTGAACCAAAAGACGTGAGTGTAACAGTTACATTTATGTAAAATTCATTCAGTGTTTAATCATTAGAGTTTCAAGGTGTTATTTATTTTCATTAATTATCAAAACTAAATATTTTCATAAATTAATATCCAGTGAATCAAGTGATTGTATAATTTCCATAAAGTAACATTTTCTTGACTTATTCTAAGGTTTTGTTCATATTTTATATTTTGAGTGATTTAATTTTGGTGTTAACTCTTTTGGATTTTGTTAACTTTTTAAGAAATGTATTTAATTTTGTAAGGTGTGCATTATTTCGATCACCAATATTTCATAACAGTGCTTTGCTAGTAATCCCTGATTTAGAACCGAAGTAAGAGGTTGTTTTTGGATAGTTCATAATAAATAATCACCCAGTTTTTTTTTTTTTGAGTATTGAGTAAGAGACCTTTGGATATTCATTGTTCTTATATATTTCTGTCAGGGAGTTACGTATATTCTCAGAGCTCGGGTATTATTCAAGTGTAACAGATTTATGTGAAAATAAACAGGTAAGTTTAGAGCTCGGGATATTATGTAATTCACCAGCCATAATATATATTTTGGTGCCCAGGCCCTTGGGATTTAGTGAGCCCATTTTGAATATTGGTGATGACAGGGCCATGTTTTCATTAAAGGTTTGAACAGTTTAGTGTTGATAGGATTCTGTGTATTGTTAGGATATATTTTTTGAAAAGTACAAGATGGCACAACTAAATGTTCAAGAGTTTTGGGAAAACCAAATTATTCAAGAATTCTTGGAAGCTAATGTAACTAAAGCTTAGTGGCTCTCTATTCTAAAGGCATGTGGTGGCCAGGCAATGAGTGGCATGATTAAAGGTCAAATTAAGTGTCACGCCTTAGAAGCGATAATAAACTCAGAAAAGTTGTTGGAAGAAGGTATTGTAGAAGCCTACGAACTTTTGGAGAATGCTGAATTATAATTTGTAGCAAAACAAGGAAAAGTTGACTCACAAACAGAAGGAATGAAAGCAGAAAGGAATGTAGAGGACGGAATTCGAAGAATCGCAGTGGACGAGAATTTGATTAAATTGAAGATGATGGCAGAACGGGAAGAATAAGAGAGAGAAGAAGCCAGAGAAATCGCAAGATATGCGAGGGAAATAGAAGCAAGATGAGAAGAAAGCAATGTGAAGAAAAAGAGAGAGAAGCGGCAAGAGAAATTATCAGACACAGGAGGGAAATGGAAGCAAGAGAAATTGCAAGAAGGGAAGAAAGAGAGAGAGAGAAAACACGAGACATGCGAGGGAATTGGAACTGTTGAATGCTCGTGTAAGGTCAGCAACTCAGACTGAGGTGACCCCTGCTATGCACGATCCCATGTTTAATGTGATGAATGCGCAGAGGTTACTTTCAAAATTCACAGAAAAAGCTCTTGACGAATTCTTCAATCATTTTGAAACGGTCGTGTCGACGATGAAATGATCAGAAGATAAATGGTCTGTGTAATTGCAGAGTTTCTTGATTGGAAAAGGACGCCGTGCATATCTTGCCCAGTCTCAGGATGAGAGGAAGGAGTATCAAGAATTTAAAAAGAGCATGCAACAAGTGTAGCAGATGATAGCTGAATATTATAATGAAAGATTCCAAAGTTTTTGGAAGAACGAGAAAATGACTTTCTTGGATTATGCTCATAAGGTATGACGATGTTTTAAGAGATGGATAGAGGCTGCTAATTAGAGAGAGATGCCTGATTTACAAGAATCAATAATGCTGGAACAATATTACAAGGAATTCCTGAACATATTTGAACGTACTTGGGAGAGAGAGGTGAAGAAAGTTGATAAAGCCGCTTCGTTGAGTGAAGATTACTGTATAATATTATCAGTCGTACACCCTCCTCGGGTATGAAATTTCAACCGTCGTTCCGACCAAGTTTCAAGTATTCGCCGAACCATGGAAACTAGTTCAGTGATATCTATATGAAACAGTTTAATAGTTACAGTGGAAGTACCTGAGCATCAATCGTTGAATCATTCTCCTTCAGGTGTTATAAAAGACGTGCAGAAGATTAGTATTGTCTGTTATGATTGTGGGAAGAAAGGCTAAATCAGTAAGAAATGTTGGTCGAACCAACTGAAAGTAGTCGCCCAAGTGATTAAGGATAACTCAACTTCACAGAATGCAAAGACAAAGAAACAGTAGAGAAAGGATGACGAGGAAAATAAACTAGCTAACGGTTGCACAACGAACATGACAATCCCAAACAACGTGAATGCCTTTAAATCGTATATTTATGAAAGTATGTTAGCTGCAATAGATGGGAGAGAGGAGATCCCAGTCAGGATATTGAGCGACAAATGTTGTAATCATAGTGCAGTCACACGAGGTGCACACCCGTTGGTGGAAGATTCTCTCACAGGAGATTCGGCCATTTTGAAGGGAGAATGAGGTGAGGAGGTTACCCATATTTGCCGTTTGAAACTGTCATGTGAGTTAGTGACAGGTCATTTTGATTTTGCTGTATGGGATTCCTTGGCTGTCGAAGGAATAGAAGTCCTGCTGGGTAATGAAGTTAGTGGAGTGCTGTTTGTGCCTTGTCCCACTATAACAGAGAGACCATTGAAGTATAGTCCTATGACTGAACTCGAGAAGGACTACCCTTATCTGTTTCCTAGTTGTGTGACAACTAGGAGTATAACAAAAAAGTAGCTGCAGAAGAAGACAGAGAAACCGAAGGAGCAATAAACTTGGAGGATTTATTCTCTGAAGAAAAGGATTCTCCTGCTGGTATGCAACAGGAGAACTCTTGAGAGGGTCCGAGAGAAGAGGAACGGCAGACGTGGGGAAAGGAAGACAAAGTAGCAATGGATTTGAAAGAAATAAAAAACTCAGGGTTAGAAGTAGGAAAAGTGAGTCAGAGAAGGGTGATAGGATTGCAACAGAAGGATGTGACGTTAACAGAGTTAATATACTGTGTGATGAATGAGGCAGAGGTGCAGCAGTGTCCCACCTGTTATTTTCTTAAGGATGGATTGCTCATGAGAAAGCTTAGACCAGCCGATATCCCTGGGAAGGCTGAATGGGGGATATTCTGTCAGATATTGATTCCTATACCGATGAGAAGACAGGTGATCGCAGTAGCGCACAAGACTGGACACATGGGAATAAAGAAAACAACACTTTTTCTGGCCTGGTGTGCATAAGGATGTGAGCCAGTTTTGGTGTGCATGACTCGTTTGTCAGATGGCTGGAAAGCAAAACGAGTACATCAAGAAAGCTCCCTTATGCCCGATTGAAGTGCGAGGAGAATCCTTCGGCAGGGTAATGATAGATATTGTTGGACCGTTACCAATAACGAAGAAATGTCACGAATATATGTTAAGGGGGCTGGGCGGAATACCAATATATGTAGGTATAGGAAGAAAAAAGCAAGAGCCTGAAAAAATTCACTGAGCTTCGCATGGCAATGGAGAATGCGTATACAAAATAATTTGTCAAAATTCCTCTTTATTTCATAGTCACAGGGTAATTAGTAAAAGTAACTCAATAAACCATAAACATTGTTCCCTACAAGAAAATGCAGTATTTCTTCTGTTATCTTAAATTTTGATAATTTTTACATTTTAATATAAATGAAATTGTGAACAATGGCATCTGTGTAAATTCCACGAATTGCAGACAATGTATTACTCGTTAAATTACACCCTTCGCCTTTCAGTCCTAACACAAAGCTCAGAGAGATTATATGCCTGAGTTTGACTTCTGACATTCACTCATTTTTACTTTTGTTTTTCTCGTTTTCGGCAAAAATTTTATCGTTACAAAGAGTAAAAGACAATTTCAACATCTTGCTAACATAAGAAAGAAGAAAATTCGCTCTATTAGGAGTTCACACGAGGATAATATTGGTAGTGCAGTGAGAGAGAGAGAGAGAGAGAGAGAGAGAGAGAGAGAGAGAGAGAGAGAGAGAGAGAGAGTTTTGCGAATAGAAGAGCGGCTGCCTTGCCTCACAGGAACCAAAAGAAGCAAGATATTGAGCAAAACATTCTTCATTTATGATTAAATTATGATAAATAACTTTGCTTTCTTTTATTGACCCCCCAAAAGAACATCAAACTCATATCAATCATGATTTATTAATATTTTCTTTGTAAAAATACAAAGAAAAATTTTGAACGCCGTAGCTCAAAACTTATTGACCTTCAAATTCAATAGTCTCCCTTAGTTTTAAGAATATAACATTGAAATTTGGTATATAACTTAGACATACTTTATAAAACAATGAAGCACTTTTTTCACATTTCTCTTCCATATTTTTTTACTTAATTTTTCCCCTTGATTTTTAGGGTATATCTTTTTACCATAATGAAAAAATTCATATCTGGCCAAAAAATTACTTCTAAAAAAAAAAAATCTTCATATTATTGGAGGTCTATACCAGTTCTGTATAGGGTAGTAATCCCAGATCTTAGTAATAATTATCAAGGGAGCAGATAGAATTTGAAAAACACTCATTTTCAGGATAAATGGCCCTGGCGTCGCAAGATCGAAGGTCAGAGTAAAAAATCCTATGCAGTTTGAAGATAACCTAAGTCACTTTATCAAGTAGAATGAATGTCAAAGTCCTGTCATTAAAAATCTGCATTAGCAAGCCGGCCTCCTCAACTTTGATGTGTCCAGTGATGAGATGCCCAGAAGCCATACCCGTCAGGAACATCAGTGCCAAAGTAATCGCTGAGAAGTTACTAAAATATTTTACTAAGGTTGGTATTTCAGAAATCGTTCAGAGTGACCGAGGAACTAATTTCATGTCAAAATTGTAAGGGCAAACAGTTTGAGGTAGGACAACAGGTGTTGGTTTTCTTACCAATAAGGAGATTCCCACTCACCAACAAGTTCCAAAGACCATTCAGGAATTTTGAAAAGATCAGCGACCTGACCTATGTTATCGAAACCCCAGGAAGAAGGATAAATCAAAGGAAAGTACACATTAACCTACTGAAAATATCCCTAAGTGAAAACAAGACCTAAGCTTCACAGGTGTGTATGGCACAAACCGTTCCATCCATGAAGACGACAATGGATGTGAGTTAGGAGCGGTAATCAAAGTAAATAATCCGTCCATTATTAGGAACCTGGAAGAGAAATTATTTCATTTGAACCAGGAGCAACAATAGGATTTAAGCTGATCGATTATAAATTTCCCTGAAATTATCTTGGACGTCCCGAAACGAACAAACTTGATGAGGCATGAGATACACCTTAAAACCATGGAAAGACCGTTCAAACAACGTGCTTATGGACTGTCGCCGTATCACCGAGAAGTCATGAGAAAAGAAGCGATTTATTTGTTACAAAACAGATTAGCCAAACAAAGTTCCAGCCATTACAGTTCTACGTGCATGCTCATGAAAAAAATCTGACTGATCTTTCAGAATTTGTACAGACTACTGGAAGTTGAATTCGATCAGTGTGACTGAGAATTATCCATTGCCGCTCGTTTACCAATTTCTCGACAACATCGGACAAGCAAGGTTCGTCTCCAAGATCAACTTGTTAAAAGGCTATTATCAAATTCATTGGGAAGACAATGCAAAATTGTTATCAGCTTTTATAACCACGTTTGGGTTATATCAATACACAGTCAGGCCATTGGCCTAATGAACGCACCCACTACCTTTCAACAAATGATGGATAACCTTCTACTATCGATTGAAGGAGTAGACGTATATCTCGACGATATTATGATCCATTCATCGACCTGGGAAGGACATCTCCGAATCTTGAAGTAGGTATTTCAAAAGCAGCGAGGAGCACTCCTGATGATTAACCTGGAGAAGAGCGAATTTGGAAAGGCAACAGTTCGGTACTTGGGATTTGAAGTCCGAAGAGGGCAAATTGCCCTGGTAACTGCTAACGTTGAAGGAATAAGGAAAGCCTCACCCCCCACAACGAGGAAGCAATTACAACAATTCTTAGGGATGACAGTATTCCACGAATGTTTTTGCCCTAACTTTTTGGTTGCATTTGCCACCTTGATGATTTCACTAGCCCCTAGGAAAGATTTGTATTGACCAGCAAGTGCCAGGAATCCTTCGACAGGATAAAGGCCATGTTAACTTAGTAACCGATACTGCTACCACCTGATTTCAACAAAAAAATTCTTATTCAGGTAGATGCATCGGTTAATGATATTTGAGCTTTCTCATTGCAACACAAGGAAGGAATTCTTCACCCTGATTGTTTTATGTCACCAAAGATGAAGATGTATCATCGAGCCTACTCGACAGTTTAAAAGGAACTGCTAGCGCTAGTCACAGCGATAAGCAATTTAAAGTTTACGTGAACAGACCACAGAATGAAGAGCTTACAGTTTACAATCCTTTAACTTTTGTTGATAAGATGAAGAATAATAATCAAAGGTTACCTAGGTGGTCAATATTGTATAGCATATATCAGGTAAAGATAACGTGGTTGCAGATTATTTATCTTAGGCCGAATCGGTGGATTCAGGCCCAGAAGGAATAATCTTTTTGGGGGGAGCTATCTTATGAATCTGGTCTGGTATAAGAGTAACTATTTTATTCATGTATTTTATTTGTGTATTTAAGAAATGTATTGCCAGCTGGTAAGGTGAGTTCCTCTCATGTAGGTTTAAGTAATGCATGTAAAATATATGAGACTTTCGTTGTTCAGTTAATTGTATTTTTTCTCCAATTCAGTATATGTGAATTTACATTATTTGTAAGAATTAACTTTTTATTTCACGTATTTTGTCACGAGGCCTTATGTAAACTTATTTAAGTATGCTGTATGACCCATACGAGGTATAAAAACCATTGATTACATAGTTTTTATGTTTACATGCGGTTAAAAGGTGCATGAATATTCTCGAAGTGTAGTTACTCTTCATTTTAAATGTTTCGAGGAGAAAGTGGACGAAGATAGTTGATAGAGAGTTGCCTTGCCATGTACATTGAAACTCGTCTGCTACCTGACTAGTTGGCAACTTTGGCGGCATAAGCCTGCCCCTAAGCTTCCAGACAATATCCTGGAAGGATTTACAGTATTTAAGTCCATATATATAGCCCCCAAGAATGCATAAGCAGCAGAAGAGACCCAGCCTCTCCTTCGAAAGAGCCAAAGTATGCCTGCCCTCTCTCCTCTCAAGTGTGTGTCATCCCAAACGAGAATAATTTTTAACCCAACGTATATCGCATATAGTGTTGTTCAGACATTGGTGGAATTTATTGAATGTTAATTCAAGTATAGTATGTTAATGTAAGAATATCTAACATGAATTGTTGTAACTAGCCCTGGGAGATTTAGGTTAACCCTTTTACCCCCAAAGGACGTACTGGTACGTTTCACAAAAGCCATCCCTTTACCCACATCGACGTACCGGTACGTCCTTGCAAAAAAATGCTATAAAAATTATTTTTTTCATATTTTTGATAATTTTGTGAGAAAATTCAGACATTTTCCAAGAGAATGAGACCAACCTGACCTCCCTATGACAAAAATTAAGGCTGTTAGAGCAATTTAAAAGAAATATACACCAAAATGTGCTGGGAAAAAAGTAACCCCTTGGGGGTTAAGGGTTGGAAATTTCCAAAAAGCCTGGGGGTAAAAGGGTTAAACAGGGAATTGTATTTATTTTGCTTAACTGTTAGATAACTTCATGTGAACCAAAAGACATAAGTGTAAGAGTTATATTGATGGAAATTTTATTTATTATTTAATCATTAGAGTGGTAATTTGTTGACTATTTTCATTGATTATGAAAATTGAATATTTTTATAAAATCATTTCCAGTGCATCAAGTGATTGTATAATTTTCATAGAGTAACATTTTCTTGTCATAGTCTAAGGTTTTGTTCAGATTTAACATTTCGAGTGATTTAATTTTAGTGTTATTTCATTTGTATTTTGTTAAATTTTTATAGAATATATTTATTTTTGTGAAGTGTGTATTATTTTGATCACCAATATTTCCTAACATTGTTTTGATCATAATCCCTGACTAGGAACCGAAGTAACAGGGTGTTATTTGATAGTTCATGTTAAGTAATCACCCCATTTTATTTTGAGTGTTAAGTAAGAGACCTTTGGATATTCAGTCTTCATATATATATATATATATATATATATATATATATATATATATATATATATATATATATATATATATATATATATATATATATATATATATATATGTATATATATATATATATATATATATATATATATATATATATATATATATAAAATATGATAAATTTTGCACATTTAGACGTGTTTTTCATATTCAAATAAGCCATATATATTTTTGATACATTAATGTCTGGATTCTCTTAACGACCTCGGGATCAGAGCCCCAGGCGAAATCACACAAAGACAAGAGCTTGTGTCCGGCCGGGAATCGAACCCTGGTCGGCAAGCTTGTACAGACAGTGACTAAACCACTTAGCTTGTACAGACAGTGACTAAACCACTTGGCCAAGTGGTCTAAACCACTTGGCCAAGTGGTTTAGTCACTGTCTGTACAAGCTTGCCGACCAGGGTTCGATTCCCGGCCGGACACAAGCTCTTGTCTTTGTGTGATTTCGCCTGGGGCTCTAATCCCGAGGTCGTTAAGAGAATCCAGACATTAATGTATCAAAAATATATATGGTTTATTTGGATATACATATATATATATATATATATATATATATATATATATATATATATATATATATATATATATATATATATATATATATGTGTGTGTGTGTGTGTTTGCATATATATATATATATATATATATATATATATATATATATATATATATATATATATATATATATATATATATATATATATATATATATATATATATATATAATATATATATATATATATATATATATATATATATATATATATATATATATATATATATACATATATACATATATATATATATATATATATATATATATATATATATATATATATATAGGTTAACGTAAATTTATTTCTTTGGTTTATTTAAATCAGCCTTGTTTTCTTTCAAGTTAAAATATTTTTGTTGAGTTTGTTTACTATGGTGTTAATGTAAGTTAAGTGGCTCTACGATTGTTGGATAGTGTTTCTGCGCCTCCTCCCCCTCCTCCTTTGTGTATTAGTGAATATTAGATTAAAGTAAATT
Source organism: Palaemon carinicauda (assembly GCF_036898095.1). Taxonomy (NCBI): domain Eukaryota; kingdom Metazoa; phylum Arthropoda; class Malacostraca; order Decapoda; family Palaemonidae; genus Palaemon; species Palaemon carinicauda. Next base: position 76,145,668 of record NC_090730.1, on the reverse strand, counting down.
CATTATAATTTAATTATAAGTTGTTAATACTTGTCCAACCTTTTGATCTTGTTTTAGTTTTCAGTTTACTAATAAGCTAGCGTCATTCTTAGTTTGATGAACTCTGTAAGAGAGTCATATGACTTCGCAGTTCTGTTTTTGTTAACCACCTTCTCCCCCGGTATTAGTGAACTACTGAAGTGCCTTATGAACGATCGCTGTTTTTCTCTCCTATGAGCTTTATTGACTCGAGTGGAAGGCTTGATCGAATGGTGGTGATAAGTGACAGAGTTAGATCGAGTACCTCCTCACAGCCTGACGCTTTGCCACTTCATTTAGGTCACTTTTGGAGTTTTTGAATCACGTCCTTCACTACTTTGTGTGGTCGCTGGTGTTTGTCACCCGCGGCATTCATCAGCCACGTCCCTTCCCTCGTTCGTCGTAGGATTTTCGAGCGAGTTGGCCCGTATTTAGTGAGAACGGTGCGGTTTGCGGCGTGCGAGATCCGTTGACATCCCGGATTCTCGGAGGCTACCACCCTTAGTGTTCCTGTGGCATTTTGGATTATCTTCAGGCATTGCAGCTTGATCCAGTTGACCTGCTCATCGGCGTCAGTAAGTTCTTGGAACTCGTGGTGATAAGTAGGGCAGCATACTACAGGTATGAGATATTTTTATTGTTATTCACGACGATCGTGGTTCGCCGAGTACCTGTAGATGTGCACGCCCTTGTTTGCAGTACGGTCTTCTGGACCTTGATTGGCCTGATGGGACAATCTACTGAGTTTTTTGTGATGATTCTCTTTGTGTAGATTTGTAAGATTATTTTGTTTTTTGTAATTTATTGTTTATTAAGTCAAGTTTAACATTCAAGCTAGTTTGTTTGTGTTAGGTAGGAATAATATTAAGTTTCTCATTTAATTTCTCTTTCTTCCTTCTACCTATCTCAGTTGGTTAGGTTAGATTTTTCTGGCCAGTAATTTGAAAGGTAGCTGCCTGAAATGTCATATTTTAAATTTTCCTATTTCTTAGCTTAGGGTTTAATTTAGTTGTAGGTGATCTTTTAAAGATCTTAAGGTTGGTTTTCCTTTGATTTGTATATTCATTTATTTTGGTTATTATCGTTACCAACCATTACTTATTTTTTTGTGTGTAAATAAATATTGTAACTTTTGTTGAGGTGTTTGTTCTTTTGTTCCCAAGTTGCTGTGTTACATTTTTACTGACCGCAAATTCTGATTAGAGACAAGAACCCTTGAAGATACTGCCGTAAATACGGTCGTAACAATCTGGCGACCGTGACAGGATTTGCACTCAGGTGTACACAGTAGTTGGGACTTTGGAATGCTCCTCAGTGGGGGTTATAGTATTTATTTTTGGAAATATCTTTCCCTCCTATCACTATGGATTATTTGGAAGACTTTGAGTTTAGTCCTGCAGAGTTCTTAGGGTCAACTGACTAAAGTCTTTTACCAATACTAGGTAAGGAATATCTGGTTAGTTGTGCTAGATGGTTGGGTATTCCGTTCAAAATGACGGATACAAAGAGGAAGTTACTAATAATGGTAAAGAACAGTGTTATGCAAGGTTTGGCTGAGGCTGAAGGGTTACTTGTTGAAAATATTAGTGATAGAGGTAGTGAAATAGGAAATGATGATAGGGTAGTTGCAGATGATAATGGCATTATTGGTGGTGCAGGTTTTTCATTACTTGATGATCCTCCTCAGACTGGAGTTATTTATGAAGGTCCGGCTAATTTGCTGCAAAGGGAAATATAACCACAAACCCTTTCCTGTCTGAAGAGAATTTAGGGCCTGCAGTCCCTACTGTTCTTGTAAATTCTAATTCAAAGGAGATTCAAGAATATGACTTAATTTGTAAAAGGATAGAGTTGTTGAAATTGGAACATGCAGAGAACGAGAGGGTGAGGAGGCATGAGATAGAGATGGCCAACCTTAATCTGGAAATGGCTAGGTTACAGGGGGCTCCTAACCAATTTAGTACCCCACGAGGTAGTCAGCCTGAAAGGTTTAATATTGGGGCTGCATTAAAATTGGTCCCCATTTTTTATGAAAGAAATGTTCCAGAATTCTTCAAGGCGTTTGAGAGGGTGTCTACACGGTTGTCTTGGCCACCAGAGATGTGGACAGTGCTAATCCAGTGTAAATTGGTAGGCAAGGCAATCTGGGTATATAATGCCTTGGAAGAAGGGATAGCCAGGGATTATCACAAGGTAAAGGCACTAATTTTAAGTGTATGATTTGGTCCCTGAGGCATACAGGTTAAAGTTTAGAAATTTTAATAAACATCCTTCCTTATTGTATGTAGAATTTGCTAGGTTCAAGAAGGAACAGTTTGACGACTGGTTGAAAATTCGTCAAGTTGTCACTTTTTCTTCCTTGAGAGAACTCATGCTTTTTGAGGAGTTCAAAAAATCTTGCTCCAAAGAACTAAGAATTTATTTGGAAGAAGTAAAGGTCACTAATTTAGGTAAGGCAGCTCAAGTGGCTGACGAATTTGACTTAACCCATAGAACAGGTTCAGGCAATTTCATCAGCAAAGATAAAGGTAATAATTTTCATATAGGAATAAGAGGTGATAATAATAATAAGCCTAAGAATTCAGTGTTTCAGAATAATTTCCCTGCTAGTAAGAATGGAAAATTCATTGGTAAACCTGGTACTTGTGTATTTTCCAAATGGGGGTAGTTCTGGAACGAGAAATATTAATGTGAAGACTTGTTTCTGATGTAAAAAACCCGGTCATTTCCAAGCTCAGTGTTAAGCCAGAACAAATTATCTTCAAAAAAATAATCCTGTGGCTTTAACCCTGGATAGGTACGCTCCTCGGACACCCCTTTAAGGGTATACTCGGACGCGAACGACCCCGACGCCAAAAAAAATTCTTGAAAAATCAGTTTTTGCAGTAACCTCCTTTTTTCTTTTGCCAAAAAAAACTTCAATGAATGCTTAAAACAACTGTAAAGATAAATACTACTCATCTGCAGAAAAACTATTTATTATAAATATTTTAAAAAATTAAGTAGAAAAAAAAGGACCTGACATAAAAATTCATAAAAAAAAGTTTATACATATATACACAAATCCTTTTAGGAATTGATTCTTGAATGTTTAGGACACATCTTGATGTATTTTGGATGAAGTCAGACCCATGGAGGTGAAGATCTGAAATGAGAAAAAAAGGGTAACTTTTTTTGGCCAAAAAAATTTGTCCAAATTTCAGTAATTTTTTTGGGTACCCAAATGAAATAGGAAGTGGCTAATTTTTTTAGGGAATAAACATATGTTATCCTAAAATAGAAATATGTAAAAAAATCTTCATTATTTTGTAAATTACATTTATATCAGGGGCCATATCTAAAGGTAATTTTTTGAGTACTTAGAAATTTCGTAAAAAAATACATATATTTAATATATAATATGATATTTATGCAGGTAAAAATATACCAAAATATCACAAATTCTATAGGGAACAAGAATATATATAGATAGGGCAACTTACGCTTCGGATATGTCCACAAAATGGCCGCCAACCACACTGACTCAGACTCCCTAATCTGCCACTTGAAATGTAGGAAGGGTATGTCAATTTCAAGGTGTTATTTACTAATCTAATTATTATTGGATATGCATAAAAATTGTATGGTGGGTTGCTGGATAATTGTCGATTATTTTACGACTATAAAATTAAAATTCTGACCCAAAAAAATTTTTTTGAAGGGAAATAAAATCGAAAAAAAAATGTAAAATATAATATTTTAGCTAAATAATTTGATGATATTCAATCAAAAAAGAAGTAAACAAAATTTTCCGACAAATAAACATCTAGAGGAATCATTACTCTGTGATAGTTCCTTAGTACGTAGTAATTTTGAAAGAATTGGGAAAGAACGAAAAAATGGCAATCACCGGAAAATCGAACACATACCTATATATACGCCATATCTGGCTAAAAAAAAAGATAGGCATGGGTAGCCAGATCATCTAGAAACACTTTCCAACACTATAAAAATATAAGTTTTGCGACACTACTTGCCAATTCCTTACGGTAACATGACTAAGCAAAAAAATGCAAAACAAATAAAAAGGGGCATTCGCGGAAAAATGGCTAACATTCTAATATACGGCATTTCAGAAAAAAAAAATTCAGCCACGTACTAGGCAAACCATCAAGGCACATTTTCCGACAAATAAACATCTAAATGAATCATTACTCTGTGATAGTTCCTTAGTACGTAGTAATTTTGAAAGAAATGGGAAAAAACGAAAAAATGGCAATCACAGGAAAATCGAACACATACCTATATATACGCCATATCTGGCTAAAAAAAAAAGATAGGCATGGGTAGCCAGATCATCTAGAAACACTTTCCAACACTATAAAATTATAAGTTTTGCGACACTACTTGCCAATTCCTTACGGTAACATGACTAAGCAAAAAAATGCAAAACATATAAAAAGGGGCACTCGTGGAAAAATGGCCATTCTAATATACGGCATTTCAGAAAAAAAAAAATTTCAGCCACGTGCTAGGCAAACCATCAATGCACATTTTCCGACAAATAAACATATAAATGAATCATTACTCTGTGATAGTTCCTTAGTACGTAGTAATTCTGAAAGAAATGGGAAAAAACGAAAAAATGGCAATCACAGGAAAATCGAACACATACTTATATATACGCCATATCTGGCTAAAAAAAAAATAGGCATGGGTAGCCAGATCATCTAGAAACACTTTCCAACACTATAAAAATATAAGTTTTGCGACACTACTTTCCAATTCCTTACGGTAACATGACTAAGCAAAAAAATGCAATACAAATAAAAAGGGGCACTCGCGGAAAAATGCCCAACATTCTAATATACGGCATCTCAGATAAAAAAAAAGACATGCACGTGTTAGCCCAACCATCAAGGCACACTTTCTAACACATAAACATGAAACAAAAATCAATAATATACGGCAATTCCTTACTACGTAGTAAATTTTTACAAATATTGAAAAAAAACAGAAATTGGCAACCGCAGTTAAATACCCAATATACCAATAACTACGTCGTATCTGACAAAACCAAAATCACGCATGGGTAGCCAGATCATCTAGACACACTTTCCAACACTAAAAAAGCAAAAGTTTTACGACACTATTTGGCAATATCTTACGGAAAAATGTCTTGGCAAAAAAATGAAAAAAAATGAAAAAGGGGCACTCGCGGTAAAATGCCCGACATTCTAATATACGGCATCTCAGATAAAAAAAAAGACAGGCACGTGTTAGCCCAACCATCAAGGCACACTTTCTAACACATAAACATGAAAAAAAATGAATAATATACGGCAATTCCTTACTACGTAGTAATTTTTACAAATATTGAAAAAAAACAGAAATTGGTAACCGCAGTTAAATACCCAATATACCAATAACTACGTCGTATCTGACAAAAACAAAGTCACGCATGGGTAGCCAGATCATCTAGACACACTTTCCAACACTAAACAAGCAAAAGTTTTACGACACTATTTGGCAATATCTTACGGAAAAATGACTTGGCAAAAAAATGAAAAAAAATGAAAAAGGGGCACTCGCGGTAAAATGGTCCTCGTGGTGATGAACGACATTTTAACTAAAAAAAAAATCATGCACATGGTAGCCAAACAATCCACCAAGACTTTCCACAACTAATAACCTATACAAGTTGAACCATTCTACGACAATTTCATAATACGTAATAACTTTGATAATTATGCAAATTACCTTAGAAGGGTAAACTCGGTCGCGCTCGACCCCGACGCGTCTCAGAAATCGGGGAAGGAGTACAGCTACAGCAATGCACATCTGGACACTACTAGAGCGTGTAGGGGAGACACCTCCTGCAGGTCGATCACCCACAAATTCAGTCACGGGGGTGAGTCACGTGAGAAAAACCTGTTTTTTTTTTGACGCTCGGGGTCGCGAACGACCCATCGTACCTATCCAGGGTTAATGCCAAGTACATCTCCTGACATAAAATTATCCATAATTGGTAGTGATAGTGGTGGTAATTGTACGCCCGGAGATGGAGATAATAATCCACAGGAATGACTGAAATATGATAAATACATATGGCCTGGTAAAGTAATATATAATTCTGTCATTATTGATGTTAAGTTTTTGAGAGATACAGGGTCTGCTCGGTCGTTAGTGCTGGAAAGCAGTTTGAAGGGTTTGGTGAAGTATTCAGGGAACTTTATTGTTCTGGGAGGTTTCCTGAACACAATAGTTTCGGATCCTTTAGCAGAGGTAATGTTGTCATTCCCTGGGTGTTATGGAAAGACTGAGTTGGCCGTTGTTGAGAGTCTTCCTATAGCTGGTATTGATGGCATATTAGGAAACGATATGATTAATAGTGATGGCCAGGAATTATTTCCAATATTGTCTATCAATAAGTGTCCAGTGGCGGTTACCACTAGAGCTGCAGCAAGAGGTGTAGACCTATTAAATAATGATGAAGAGTTCAATTTGAGTAATTTAGAGGTAGACATAGATGTAGAAAGACCCGGGTCAGTAGTAAGTAGTGTAGTAACTAGTGATAACGTAATTCCCGATTGGGATCGAGCAGCTTTTATAGAAGCCCAGAAAAGAGAGTTTAATTTTAATTTGGGTGATACTTCTGACTTGACAAAGCCTCAATTCTAGGTAAAAAGGGGCCTGTTATATAGGGTGAGTCGTCCCCTTGTTGCTAATGATCCCCAAATATCCCGTATTGAGCAAATAGTGGTGCCTTCTCAATTTCAGAGACAAATATTAAATTTATCTCATGATGATTCATTCTCTAGTCATTTTGGTGTCTGGAAGACGTTCTGTCGTTTGGCTAAATGTTTTTGGTGGCCAGGAATGAAATCATCAGTAAAACAATATGTGAAAGAATGTCCAATGTGCCGAGGGGTAGGTAAACCTAATCAGACAATTGTAAAAGCACCTTTATATCCTATATCAGCTATTGGCGAGCCATTTAGTGAGCTAGTAGTTGATATAGTAGGCCCCCTGCCTAAAACTAAAACAGGTTTTATCTATTTACTGACTGTAATGGATCGGGCATCGCGATTTCCCGAAGCCATTCCCATGAAGAAAATGACATCTAAGGCTGTATTTGACCAGTTGGTAATTTTCTTTTCGAGGTATGGAATCCCTCGTAAGATACAAACTGATTGTGGAACCAATTTTACTAGTAAGGAATTCCGAAGTAAGTGTGCACACTACTAGTGTTCCTTACCATCAGGGAGTGGTGGAAAGATTCCATCAAACTCTTAAATCAATTTTAAGGAGATTTTGTTATGAGCATGGAGAGGAATGGGATAAGGGTCTTCCTTTTGCTCTCTTTGCTCTTAGAAGTCATCCAAATTCATCCACGGGCGTGGCTCCTTTTGAATTAGTCTTTGGACATAGAATACGGGGCCCTTTAGAAATTCTATATGAAGTTTTGGAATCTGATCAAATAAAGGAGACGAACGTGGGTGAATTTGTTGGTAACCTTAAAGAAAAACTTTCTAGCACCTGGAAGTTTGATAGAGAAACTTTAGCTAGCTCTCAGACTAATATGAAAAGTAATTATGACAGGAAAACTCGAGCACGGTCGTTTGAGCCTGGGGATTTAGTTTTGGTGTTGGGTACTGATTCGGATAACTTCCTTGAACCCAGGTATAAGGGGCCTTGGAAGGTGTTGAGGAAGTTATCCGATCTTAATTATGAAATAGAAGCTCCCGGGACCAAACGAAAGTGTCAAGTTTTTCACATTAACAGACTGAAACCTTATGTCTCTAGTAGATCTGATCCTTTGGAAACCGGGTATGAATAGGTTTCTTTGGTGGCAGAGGTGCTTCCTGATGGGTCTGAGTAAATAATTAATCAAGTACCTTCAGATGCTCTATCCAAGAATGTGCAATGTTTGGATGGGTTAGATAAGCATCTGAAGCATCTTGATATAAATCAAAGAAGGGAAATGGAAGGTTTAATTCATTCTTTTTCAGATTTGGATAGAGACTCTCCCGGATTGACTAGTTTAATCGAACATGATGTGGTAGTAGAAGAAGCTTCACCAATCAAACTAAGCCTTTATAGACTAAATCCCACTAAAATGGATATAGTCAATAAGGAAATAAAATATATGTTGAAGCATGATTTAATACAACCTTCTGTTAGTCCTTGGAGCTCCCCTATAGTATTGGTGAAGAAATCTGATGGACAGTATCGGATGTGTGTGGACTATCGTAAAGTTAATACGCATACTAAAAATGATTCATTTCCTCTTCCTAGAATTGACGACTGCATAGACCGCATTGGTTCAGCAAAGTATATCACAAAATTGGATTTGCTCAAGGGCTACTGGCAAGTTCCATTGTCGGATCGAGGAAGAGAGATTTTAGCATTTGTCACCCCACTCGGCTTGTATGAATGCAAGATCATACCTTTTGGGATGAGGAATGCTACTTGTACTTTTTAAAGATTAATGAACCGTGTGGTCTGTGGATTAGAAGGTACTGAGATTTACATTGATGATCTTGTTGTCCACAGTAATGATTGGAAAACTCATTTACTCAGGTTACCTAATGTTTTTGAAGCTCTCCGTGCTACGGATTTAGTCATTAACCTCGCTAAATACGAATTTGGTAAGGCTAAAGTTGTGTATCTGGGTCATGAGTTTGGTCTGGGTCATATAGCCCCAAAACAGGCTAACGTCGAGGCTATAACTAATTTAAAGAGACCATGCAATGTCCGAGAAGTTCGAAAGGTGTTAGGTATGATGGGCTACTATAGAAGGTTTGTTAGGAACTTTTCTGACATTGCTCGTCCCTTGAATGATCTTTTGCAAAAAAATAAGAAATTCATTTGGACTAGCGAGTGTGAGGAATCATTCATTAGAATTAAGACTATTCTCATGTCTAAACCTATTTTGATTTCTCCAAATTTTCAAGCTCCCTTTATAATTGCTGTTGACACTAGTGATATAGGTGTACCCAATATCCTACTACAGCAAAAAGTTGTTAACGCAGAGCGTAAGTATTCAACAATTTGTTGGTCTTTCCCTGCCTCTTTCGCCCTGCCTGTTTCTCTTTTTGTTCATTTAGAGTGAAAGCAAGTGCTAACTTTATGGTTTGTTCTGACGGTGTTCGGTTGTTTCGTTTATTTATTTATTTATTTTTTTTTTTTTGCCAGTGTTGTTTTTAGTTTAAGTATTAGTCCTAGTTTCTTATTAGCTGTTAGGCAGCTCTTTGTGCCATTTCTTATGACTTTAATTTGTAGCAAGAACTTTTGGAATTTCAGAACTTTATAATTTTCTGTCATTTAGTACATTTTGCCCTCTTGGCTATAGAATTATGTTTGATTAGTTTTTTTTTTTTATTATTTTCCAGGCTTTGTGTTTAATTAGACTGTTTATATATTGGTATGTTTAATTGAGGTATATTTAATGCTGACCTTTTTTATTTCAGGATGTGTAATGCACAATTGTGTGTACTTCAGTAGATAATCCTATGCATGTTTATATTATGGTTATCTTCACTGTTGAGATTGATTTTTTTTTTAGATTTAATTGATTCTTTAGGTTGTATAAAAATTTTTACTCTAGGTGATAAAAAAAAAAAAAAATTGCAGGGGGAGAAAGGTATTAGATTAAAGTAAATTCATTATAATTCAATTATAAGTTGTTAATACTTGTCCAACCTTTTGATCTTGTTTTAGTTTTCAGTTTACTAATAAGCTAGCGTCATTCTTAGTTTGATGAACTCGGTAAGAGAGTTATATGACATCGCAGTTTTGTTTTTGTTTACCACCTTCTCACCCGGTATTAGTGAACTACTGAAGTGCCTTATTAAAAATCGCTGTTTTTCTCTCCTATGAGCTTTAATTGACTCGAGTGGAAGGCTTGATCGAATGGTGGTGATAAGTGAAAGAGTTAGTTCGAGTTCCTCCTCACAGCCTGACGCTTTGCCACTTCATTTAGGTCACTTTTGGAGTTCTTGAATCACGTCGTTCGCTACTATGTGTGTGGTCGCTGGTGTTTGTCACCCGCGGCATTCATCAGCCACGTCCCTTCCCTCGTTCGTCGTAGGATTTTCGAGCGAGTTGGCCCGTATCTAGTGAGAACGGTGCGGTTTGCGGCGTGCGAGATCCGTTGACGTCCTGGATTCTCGGAGGCTACTACCCTTAGTGTTCCTGTAGCATTTTGGATTATCTTCAGGCATTGCAGCTTGATCCAGTTGACCTGCTCATTGGCGTCAGTGAGTTCTTGGAACTCGTGGTGATAAGTAGGGCAGCATACTACAGGTATGAGATATTTTTATTGTTATTTACGACGATTGTGGTTCGCCGAGTACCTGTAGATGTGCACGCCCTTGTTTGCAGTATGGTCTTCTGGACCTTGTATGACCTGATGGGACAATCTACTGAGTTTTTTTTGATGATTCTCTTTGAGTAAATTTGTAAGATTATTTTGTTTTTGTAATTGATTTTTTATTAAGTTAAGTTTAACATTTAAGTTTGTTTGTGTTAGGTAGGAATAATATTAAGTTTCTCATTTATTTTCTCTTTTTTCCTTCTACCTATCTCAGTTGGTTAGGTTAAATTTTTCTGGCCAGTAATTTGAAAGGTAGCTGCCTGAAACGTCATATCTTAAATTTTCCTATTTCTTAGCTTAGGGTTTAATTTAGTTTTAGGTGATCTTTTAAAGATCTTAAGGTTGGTTTTCCTTTGATTTGTATATTCATTTATTTTGGTTATTATCGTTACCAACCATTACTTATTTTTTTGTGTGTAAATAAATATTGTAACTTTTGTTGAGGTGTTTGTTCTTTTGTTCCCAAGTTGTTGTGTTACATTTTTACTTACCGCAAATTCTAAGTAGAGACAAGAACCCTTGAAATTACGGCCTTAAATACGGTCGTAACAGTGAACTATCTTTTTAATGATTGTTATTCTTTTTGCTTTGAGTGTTGATATACGCTGGGAAGGTGATGAGTGGACATGGTCGACCGGTGAATGCAGTTCGGGTCTTGACAAGCTCTTACTAACACTATTTCCCGTCTCAGCATTCATTGTGACTTAGAGCACGACGTTGGATATTACTTTTGCACTTCTGTTGAGTGTTTAGCAGATGCTCAGTCATCTGCGACGGTAGTTTTCTGCCACTTGTTCCCGTCGGAGGATTTGTACGGGATTTGTGTCAACGCTGTTTCCCGACACTGAATTTTTATTTTACTTGCCTTATCCATCCAGTCCAGCCGTATACGGGTGTGAGAGAAAATTGGCTCGTGAGGTGATACGTAGGGAGGCTGACGCCAGGTAAGACGAATTATCGTTCCTCTTGTATAGGAAAGTGTGTTGCCCTTCAGTGCCTGGCGCACAGTTTTACCCTTCCGTTTAGCGACTTGATGGACTAAGTACGGCCCTGAATATAACTTCTCTTCTGTACTTCACTTGAGGTGAAGTTGTGTATATTATTAATTTTGTCTATTTCTATATGTACGAGTTTAATTGTTATATGTTGTGTATCTATGTTTAATTCTGCATTCAGTTTTGTAAAGTAGGTAGGTATATTAAGGGTTTCATTATCTTCATCTCTTACTTAGTTCTACCTTATTATTATTAGGATTATTGATTATTCTGGCTAGCCTTATTCTCCTGTTTGGATCCACCTTGTTATTATTAAATGTTTTCTCTATTATGATTTTCTTCTCGTTAGGGTTTAGTGTATTAGCTTTAGGTTTTCTTGTGAGTTTCGAGAATTTTATTGTATTTCTTTCAAGTGTTGTGTATAATTAAGTGAATTTAATATCGCAAGGTTGATTTAGGTTATTATTCTTGTTTATAATAAATATTGTTAAGTTTTCTTGGGTCTCTGTTTTCGTCTTCCCTTACCCCTGAGGTACATTTACCGACTGCTATCCTTGAGAATGTAAACATCTTAAAAGAACCTACGTTACAATGAGAAAAATTGTAATAATATATATATATATATACATATACATATATATATATATATATATATATATATATATATATATATATATATATACATATATATTTATATATATATTTATATATTTATATATATATATATATATATATATATATATATATATATATATATATATATATATATATATATATATATATATGTTTATAAACATATATATATATATATATATATATATATATATATATATATATATATATATATATATATATATGTTTATAAACATATATATATATATATATATATATATATATATATATATATATATATATATATATATGTTTATATATATACATATATATATATATGTATATATATATATATATATATATATATATATATATATATATATATATATATATATATATATATACATATATATATGTTTATATATATATATATATATATATATATATATATATATATATATATATATATATATGTGTGTATATATATAGATATAGATATATGTATATAAATTATATATATATATATATATATATATATATATATATATATATATCTATATATATATATATATATATATATATATATATATATATATATATATATATATATATATATAGGGATATAGATATAAATTTATAAATATATATATATTATTACGGCTAGCGAATTACATAATGTCCCAAGCTCCAAACTCACCTGTTTATTTTCACATAAATCTGTTACACTTGAATATATGCAACTCCCAGACGGTAATCTATATGAAGGTTGAATATCCAAAGGTCTTTTACTGAACACTAAAAAAAAATGGGGTGATTACTCAATTTGAACTATATATATATATATATATATATATATATATATATATATATATATATATATATATATATATATTTATATATATATATATATATCTATATATATAGCTTCTGGTTTAAAAAATGCTTAACCTTAGCTTCCATTTCCTGTCTTTCTTCCGAAAAAGACAAATTCCTGGTAATAAATCTATGCTATGGATGATGAAGTTACATTCGCTGGGATCATTCTTACATATGTCCTCATACTGATGCAGTAGTTTCACAAGGTCCTTCCTCTGTTCGTTATTCAGGTACTGCAAATACTGTGGAAGAGACCTTAAAATGTCTTTATTAGAATAGTTCAACCAAGATTGGACTTCATTTTCATGGGAAATAGGAAATACATATTTTATTGTTGATTTTACAATATCGGTGTATCCAGAATTATATACAGCAGTAGAGGGTACATCATGATACTTTTTAAGCATATTAACATGTAGATTTGTTCACTAAATGTTTATCTAGGCTCTACAAGGCACTAAAAGAGTTGGAAGACACAGGCCTACATGGTTGAGAAGTAGGTAGTGTGAAGTGGGAGATGATGAGGGTGAATTATTGAATTGATAGCTCAAGATAGAGATGACTGACGAAATCTGACCGATGCCCTTTGCCTCAATAGGCATAGGAGGAGATGATGATGATGAATTATGATTATTGATAAATTTCTTAACCGCATAATGACCTGAAAATTTACCTGTGAAAGGAGAACCAGGAATGGGAAAAAAAAGATTCAGCCTAAATCACCAAACTGAAATTTCCTTACTTTTGTGTTTTTGTTATATCTGAGTTTCATATCCCCTTGAGTTTTACTCATATTAGTTATAGCAAATTTATGGTTCTTTTCCATATTCTCTTTTAGTTTTTATAGATACTGATTTATTGTTACTTTTTCCACTTTACTACTACCCATTACCCTATCCTTAACTATTTACAATGTCCCACATATTTTATATCCAAATACAATTTCAAATGAAAATACTGCAAGAGAATAGCAAGGTACTTCCCTGATCACAAATAACAAAAAGTTTATGCCTTCGCCCCAATCCGACTCACTTTCGACACAAAATCTCTCAAGTAAAGTTTCCAAGGTTTGTTGATGGCGTGTCTAATGCCACCCTGTGATTCTGGGCGATAAGCAGATAAGACAGACTGCGTTATAGATAACTCTTTTATACTTGAAAATTGGTTCCCTTGATCACATTGAATTTCTTTTGGGAAACCATATGTAGTAAATACCTTAAGTAAATACTGAAAGACAGTTTAGCAGAAATATTTTTGACCAATATAGCAATTGGCTATCGTGTAGTTGGACAATAACGGTCAAAATACACTGATTACCTTTCTTAGTTTTTGTTAAAATATCTACATAATCAACGATAATGTTATGGTGAGGTTCATGAGGTACTACACTTAAAATAAATCGTAATTTTAATGGTAAATTGTCCGTATAAATATAATGTTCTCAGCCGTATTGTCGTGATTTTCACTTCGACAATTATATGATTAGTTCTAAGCCCGATGTTAAGGGCGGATAACAAGACCTTGAAGAGGTAAGTCTCCCAAAACCGTCCAGGAATCAAACAAAATACGGCTACACTTTACAATTTTATTACAAAAATAGTTGTTTGAAAAGGGAATAACATTAAAACATTTACACTGCTTAATAAATGAAATATCTCACTCGAAACAATTACACGTGCTCGTGGAACACTAAGACCACATCGGACTTAAAAGGAGAACAAAATACACCCAATTTCAACAAAATACCTTGGTAGATCACATACCAAGGCTTTCTATCGTAATTTAGTGAATGAATCTGATCCCCAATCACAAGGATCGCCGAAATATATACATATACAAAACTCACATCACACTTACAAAAAACTATGGGGAAACCGACCTGGTTATACAAGGAGCAGAGACGTAACAATATAAACAACTTACTTGTTCTGGGGATACTAGGCAAAGAGGACGATCGGAGCTCCTGCAGCTCCGACGAAAACTACGATTTCCCGCGCTGACTTAAGTGTCCTTGGCAGAGGGGAGGGAATTCTTACCTTATTAATTTATAAGGGGTTGGTTAAAGCTTCTTTATTTGCCACAAGACTGAGAAACTGTTAAAGTCTTATTTTAAATACAAGTGGGAATTTTAATGATTCGGCAGAAGGCCATAATTTACCGTAATCCACCAGCTTAGGGAGTCCTTGGCTCTAAACATATACATAAGACATTTTCGTCGTGGTATAGTAAAATGACGTTAAATTTGTGATTCATAAATTACAAATACTCAATTTCTTCAACACCTGCTCCTTCCCTACCAGGTGGTTAAGTTTTAGGCCCTAATACCATAGTCATTCGTCTCAACGCCTGTGAGATCTTCCAGCCTTCCTTCAATTTAACGTAACGTTTGTTGAGTTAAATGGTGGGACTTTCGAATGATCAGTTCGAAATTCCCGACATCCTCCACACCCGAAATAAAGGGGCGGTGAAACGTCGGTCAATTAGGCAAGACTGGACTCGGGGAGGGGGAGTAACTACTCCAAGACTCTGTTAGGCTCGTTGCGTAGCGCTCCACAATGACTCTAACAGAGCATACACAATGTACAGCATACAGCAATGTTACCCCGGGGCAATTAACTCTTACAGGTGTACACAAAAATAATAAAAAGAATTTACCCAGACAGATGATACATACAACAGTCTAAATGGAAATGCAAGTAGGCAATGGACCTAAGACAATCATCATTTCATGCATATATACACAAGAATAGCAATAGAAATGTATTCAGACATATAATACATACAACGATTCAAATGGAAAGGCAAGTAGGCAATGGGCCTAAGACAATCATCATTTCAGGCATATATACACGAGAATAGCAATAGAAATGTATTCAAACATATAATACATACAACGATTCGATCACAAGGCAATCTTCCCTTAATCACATTAATTGAATCAGTCTTCTCACACTGCCACACGTAGGCTATTACCTTAGGGGGAACAAGAGGGAGGGGCCTGGCTCTGTACAACGCTCGGTTTGTAAGTATGAGAGACCATCCCGTCCCCGTTCCCCACACCCGACGCACTTCCAACTTCTGTGGATCCATGTACACCTACAATCTCTTCATTCCACCCTCCCTACCTACCAGATAGGGCACTCCCTTTTTCACTCACTGTTTGCAGCTATGCATTATATATCGTCACTCCTTAGCAGACGGTCCATCAGTTATCGCTGCTTCGCGGCAGCCCTTCTCAATGGGCGTGCAGGACGTCCTTGTGCGTCCGTCTGCTTCGATTTTGTTTCACTTTTACTTCTCTCACTAACCGCATTGTTCTCACCATTAGCGCCGTTATCGAAGGTTTCTGTGGCTAGTTGTTGAGTTGTCGTAGCCGGGGCCGTTTCCTGGTTGTCCCCAGACGTCTCAACGATCCCTGGCATTCCTCGTCGTCTTCTTCTTCAACATCATCCTCAGAGGGGGCAATTTCCAGGGGAACCAGGTGGCTGACAGCTTGCAGTGACTCAACACCCTCGAACAACACTTTGGCTGAACGCACGACTCCGTCGTCGTTAAGATACGTCTCCAGAACACGTCCAAGAGGCCACGTAGCTCTTTTTTTATTTTATTGTTTTACCAGCACGATGTCTCCAGAGTGAAGCTAGGAGGGTTCCCCAGATTGACAGTCGTGCCGGGCTCTCAGGGCACTCAAATATTCCCTTCTCCACCTCTCTCGGAAGGCTTTCAAAGAGTCTGTCAGTTTTAGGTAGCGATCACGTAGCCTCCGGGAGGTGAAGGTCGCATTGAGGTGGTCGTCCGGCAAGATCGGTGCCATGAGGTGGACTGGGTGTCCTCTTAGCAAATGGGAGGGGGTGAGGACTTCATCCTCGCACTTGTCGCCGCTGTACATAAGCCGCCGATTATTCACCACTGCCTCTGCTTCTTTCACAAGGGTTAGTACGTGGGCGTCCGGTAAGTACTTCTTTCCGAGGGCTATCTGGAGGGTCAGTTTCGTTACCCCGATCAGGCGCTCGAAGAACCCACCTCTCCATGGTGCATGGGGCGTCTGAAATCGCCACTTTATGCTCGTTCTCCTCAGGAACTGCTGGACTTCATCTTCTTCATAGAGTCCCTGAAGGAGATGGCTGGCAGTTTTGAACGTTTGATGGTTATCAGACGTGATGAACTGTGGGGCACCGTGGGTGGCGCAAAATCATCTTAGGGCTAATACGAATTCTTCCGCTTCCAGGGAGGGGCAGAAATCGAGATACACGGCCCTGCTGGCCATGCATGTCACGATCAGTATGTAGCCTGGCCGCGTTTAAGTCTGTATGGCCGCTGTGTGATGCACTCCGACTGCTGTAAAGGGTTTTGTGAGGGTGGTCCTCTCCTTCGGTAGAGGGGGTGGTGGTGGCTGTCTCAACAGAGGCTGGAAGGCTAGAACACATTCTGGACATTTTTGCACGGTCCGCTTCACAATGGAACGTAGACCCGCCGCCCAGCATTTCTGTCGAAAGATACCCATTAGTGTATTCACCCCACACTGCAAGTGCAAACGGTGTAAATATCTTAAATAAATCCTGACTAAATGCCCTTTGGCTGGCAAGAGAATTAACTGGTTAGTTTCCTCTACTTAGGACACTCGTCCCCTAGTACAAATAAGACTATCTATTAATATTAGATTCAATTGTCTGACAAAATTGGCAACTTCAAGAGGGGGTCTGACTCTGCCCTTTAAGTAAGCATAAACTGTAGGCAAATAATGTTTTTGCTCTAGTTGGACAACAATACCAAATGGATGCCGTTCTATTTTTGTAAACCTTTTGATTACCCTAACAACTCTCAACAAGAATTGGAATTCTACTTCCCTTTGTAGAATTTCCCATATCTCGCCTGGGGGGGGGGGGGGGCAGGACCCACTTCCTTCCTCAGTTCTTGTACCGCCGCTACTGTGGTGTTTTCATGGGTTGGATCTTCCTCCTTGCAAGAAACAGGCTTTCCCGTGGTCCTGAGGAATTCTGGACCGTTCCTCCAAAGGGAGTTATCTAGCAGTTGTTGCGTCGTTGCACCTCTGGACAGGACATCAGCAGGGTTCTGTTTACTGGGGACATGGTTCAAACTGAATCGACAAACCTGCTGAAGAAAAACAATCTCCGCCACTCGGTTAGATATAAAGATGTTCTTGTGGTCCTTGGCCTCGGGAGATGCTACCCATGGCAACGTGACCTTACTGTTAGTCCACATGACTATCTCTCGTGGCTCTATCAGCTCTTTGAGGGTCTTTGCTAATCTGCTGCTTAGCAACAATGCTAGTAGTTCTAGCTTGGGAATTGTCAATTTGTTCATTCCCTTTGGAGTGATCCTCATTTTACTAGTTATTAGGCTTACCTGATTGCAGTCGTCCCTGGTATATGCCACTGCGCCGTATGCCTTACTGCTGGCATCGGTGAATACATGGAGTTCTAAACCTTTCCTACCTATTGTTCTTGGAAAAGTGATTTCGCTCACCGCTTTCAAATCACTCAACAACTCACTCGCTTCTCTAGCTTTTTCTCCTTTTAACACATCATCTCAACCCCCGTCATCCTCCCATAGTTGTTGGAGGAAAAGTTTTCCTCTTACGAATAATGGGCTTATCAAACCTATCGAATCGTAAATTGAGACCAACAGGGAAAGTACCCTATGCTTCGTAGGCACCCATCCCTCCCCCAACTCACAGATTCTCTTGCTTTCTTTCACACACAATCTGTCTACATCCCGGGCCCATCGCAGCCCAAGCACGTTCACACTCACAGGCTCTCTCCACTGCTTCTCGCTATCGAAGGTCAAGTGATTGGACGCCCACCCTTCTAAAGGCATACCCGCCCCTTTTAAGATTTTATTGACAGACTCATGCTCTTGCCTCATGCTCTCTAGATTTTCGAAAGTGGCCAGATAATTATCCACATAAAAAGACTTCACCAAATCTGGCCTACCTTCCCCTTTGAAATGATAATTTAACACTTGTTGTAACAAAAATGGACTTGCCGTGATGCCGAACACCACGACTCTAAAGGCGAAGGTGAGCACTCGACCTGCTGCCTCGTGCCACAGAAATCGTGTGTATTTGGCATCACGAGGATCCAACAAGACACGATGGAAGGCTTTGCTGATGTCAGCTAACATAGCATATTGGTTCAACCTAAACCTTATGATCAAATGATACGCTAATTCTACCAGATTGGGGCCAGGTAAGAGGCATTCATTCAATGACTTACTACCCTTTGATTTCGCCGAGGCATTGAACACGATTCTAAGGGGGGTGGTGCGGCTATCTTTCCTGATTCCAAAGTGCGGCATATAATAACCTTCCACCTTGGGTTCTTTCACTTCAGATATAAAACCCGCTTCAATATATTTATCTATCACTCCCTGGTATATCAAAATATTCCCTATCCTTCCTGAATTTAGTTTGCAATGACTCTAACTGCGCTACAGCGTTTCGATAGTTCGTATCTGGCCTAGCATCCGACCCGAATGGTAGGCTAACCTGATATCCCTCAGGCTTTTTCACAACACTTTGCGACACCTTTCGCATGGCTTCCGCCTCGCGAACAGTGTATTGCTCAGATGGGGCGATGCCAACACGGTCCAAACGCCACCATTCATCTACGTCAAACTGATATGGTTCGTTCGGGATTTTGCACACTCTAAGCGTTTTTACCTGTTCAATTCTTTCCCCCTGCAATAGCCACTGCGGCACCTTCCCATATGGCAACATACCATTATGGGTCAGGAAAAGATTGATTCAATCCACCTTCTCTACGCCTATAATAAAGTAGTTAAAATAATCAGCCCCTACTAATATGTGGAAATTTTTCAGTACATCGGACTTGTTTGCTGGATCGGCTAACGTGACTCCCTTGCTCAACAGATGCTGTCTGACCTTTACATAACCAGCGTTATGTATTGGGACATCTACGTTTTCGTGTGCCACTAGCTACATTCACACGGTTCTTTTTCCCATCTCAACCCTACAACTCACTACATTGTATTGTCCACTTATTTCCGCGGAGCCAAATGGAGCTATATTCAATGATACTCGTCCTACCACCGGTAGGCCTAATTGACTCGCGATTTTCGCCCATATGAAGCTCCTTTGGCTTCCTGAGTCGAGGAATAGGCGGACTCGCTTGCTACCTTGTTTCTGATGGATTTCTGCCATAGCCGTTGGCAAGAGGATGCATGGGAGGTCTACGTCAGACTTCTGTGCGATCTTTGCGCTTTTGCATGGTTTAGATTCCATTTTAGCCTTGGATGGACGGGGGCAGTTTCGTGCTATATAGGCGTCGCATTCACTACGGGGCGGGACGATGTTGATTGACTATTGCTACTATTTGGGATCGATTGCGGTCGTCTTCCTGCATTGTAATCATCGCAAATTTGGGTGTGGTGGTTGGCATTACAATTTTTGCAAGAATTTGGGACGGGATATTTATCACTATGATGACCTGACTTTGTACAATTGAAGCAGAGGCCCCTTCTAAGTAAAATGCGACGTCTGGCAGCTACGTCAGTTACTTGGCGACATCCGTGAGACGGGTGCCGTTCGCTACAAAATGGGCAAGAATTATTGTGGACGGGTTTGGATTTCGGTCTTACACTGTTGTCTGGTCTTTTATCATGCTCAAGTCTGTCGCTTCTTTGCAACGCATCGTCTTCGAACATTCTTATAATAAAGTCTATTGCTTCAAAGAACTTGTCTAACGTGTAATCACATTTTCTTAAATGCTCAACCACTTTTCTGTAGAGCTTTCCCTCTGATATTTTTTGATTTATGAGGCTCATGACCATGCCCGGGCCTATATCATCTTTACTCAGCCTTTTAATTTGTTCAATTATGATTGTTAACTCGAAACGGAACCTTTTGAACTCTACGGGGTCTAGTGACGGCACAAATATGTTAGCTAATTTTCGGTGCAAAATCACGAGCGTCTGGTGTACATTGCCATATTGTTTATCTCGAAGATCTAACGCTATTCTATAGTTCGCGGCGGTTACACTTAGAGATTTCACTATTCTAAGTGGCTCCTTGCCTAAAGTCCCCAACAAATAGGTAAATTTAGATATATCATATAAATCGGCTCTTCTATCTACATGTATCGTAAAGAGCTCACGGTACGAAGCGTATTCCTGCACTTCCCCATCAAACGTGGGGAGAGGCAGCGGTTTCAACTTGGGGAGAGCAACATTCCCTGTTGGAGTGCTTTTCACTTTGTCTATATGATTGTATAGAAGGGTAGAAGCTCGCGTAGCTTCACCCAGCGTGTGCCTGATTCGGGCTTCCAAACTAGGTTCTAGTTTGACATACTGATTTTTGTAAAGCTCTCTCAGCTGTCTGACCTCTTCCTGCAGTTCCGTTACCAGATTCCGGTAGACGGACTCAGAGTATGTCTCTATCAGCTCGCGTTGTGTTTCACTTAGCAAGTCTACTATGAGGCCCATCGACGCCTCGATTTGCACAATCGTGGCCACCGCCATTTTGACTAACTTTACTTTCACTTCGGGAGAGTTTGGCAAACTAGGAACAGAATTAGGTTTAAGTTACAAGGATGGGGGCACAAAAAAAACCAGACACGTGGTCGATCGCACATCATGACGCTGAGGACCTTTATTGTTACGTCCCTCTCTCTCCCCTATCAGGGTTACCCTAAAAGACCATATTTTAATGAATTCCTTTCTAGCTCTGGGAGGCACTTGTTATCCGGTTCAAAGGACCAGTTGTCGGGATTTTCACTTTGATAGTTATATGATTAGTTCTAAGCCCGATGTTAAGGGCGGATAACAAGACCTTGAAGAGGTAAGTCTCCCAAAACCGTCCAGGAATCAAACAAAATATGGCTACACTTTACAATTTTATTACAAAAATAGTTGTTTGAAAAGGGAATAACATATTAAAACATTAACACTGCTTAATAAATGAAATATCTCACTCGGAACAATTACACGTGCTCGTGGAACACTAAGTCCACATCGGACTTAAAAGGAGAACAAAATACACCCAATTTCAACAAAATACCTTGGTAGACCACATACCAAGGCTTTTTATCGTAATTTAGTGAATGAATCTGATCCCCAGTCACAAGGATCACCGAAATATATACATATACAAAACTCACATCACACTTACAAAAAACTATGGGGAAACCGACCTGGTTATACAAGGAGCAGAGACGTAACAATATAGACAACTTACTTGTTCTGGGGATATTAGGCAAAGAGGACGATCGGAGCTCCTGCAGCTCCGACGAAAACTCCGATTTCCCGCGCTGACTAAAGTGTCCTTGGCAGAGGGGAGGGAATTCTTACCTTATTAATTTATAAGGGGTTGGTTAAAGCTTCTTTATTTGCCACAAGACTGAGAAACTGTTAAAGTCTTATTTTAAATACAAGTGGGAGTTTAATGATTCGGCTGAAGGCCATAATTTGCCATAATTCACCAGCTTAGGGAGTCCTTGGGTCTAAACATATACATAAGACATTTTCATCGTGGTATAGTAAAATGACGTTTCATTCGTGATTCATAAATTATAAATACTCAATTTCTTTAACATCCGCTCCTTCCCTACCGGGTGGTTAAGTTTTAGGCCCTAATACCATCGCGTATTAGACCATAGTCATTCGTCTCAATGCCCGCAAGATCTTCCAGCCTTCACTCAATTTAACGTAACGTTTGTGGAGTTAAATGGCGGGACTTTCAAATGATCAGTTTGAAATTCCCGATACGTATTTCAGTAAAATACAGGCGAACATAATTCTACCATACTTTGTTCTTATACTGTATTTTACGGGTTGGTGACCGTAATATCACTTGTTTACGTCAATATATCGGTGTGAAAACGGTAAAAATCCTGGAATTAATGTTGCAAGGCATTTACTGTTTTTGTAATGCAAATTTTCAACAGTGTACAATAGGATTTAAAGGTGCGTTCGGTATTATCTCATTAGGATTACTAGCAATTTAACCAGTAAGAAAATTTTTAACAAAATTTACTACATCCGATTTCATGTTAGCCAGAAAAATATGATCTGATAAGTGATTGCAAGACTTGCTAATAACAAAATGAGAATTTACCTTATGCGTTATATCCAAAATATCCTTACATAAACCATTAGGAACTATATGTTCTTTCCAGCCCAAGTTTCTTCATTACTTAATTTAGGAATCTATACAATCTGAAAAGTACACCATCCTTAAAATAATATCCAGGCATTTTACCAAGACCCTTTTCCAAAGCTTGCTCATAAATGCTTTTCAAAGTATGGTCCTTTTTCTGTAGTTTGATTAGATTTTCTTTATTCATATGAAATTTATTTGAAAGATTATCAATATCCGTTTCCACAATTTCCGTAATTTTCATGCTACGGGAAACCAAATTAACATCATTTTCACTGATCAGTTCTGTTTTTTCCATAAGGCCAGCATCCATATTATCTATACCTTCTAGCCCCTGGGAGTAGTGTTCATTACCAGATTAGGAAATGACAATTCTTCGGCAAGGTCATTACAAAGTAATACCTGAATGTCTGGCAATGGAAAAGTACTTTCCCTGACAGGAATTTTCACTTTATTAGTCATGTAGGGACAATCTATGTAAACTTCATCAAGAGGTAATAGGTTGGACAGGCCACCAGCCACCCATTGAGATACTACCGCTAGAGAGTTATGGGTTTTTTTGACTGGCCAGACAAAAGTGCATTGGATCCTTCTCTCTGGTTACGGTTCATTTTCCTTTGCGTACACACACACATACACATGCACACACACACCGAATAGTCTGGCCTATTCTTTACATATTTCCCTCCATCCTCATACACCTGACAACACTGAAATTACCAAACAATTCTTACTACACGGTAATTGTACGGTGCCCACTTTCCTCTTTGTAAGGGTAGAAAAGACTCTTTTGCTATGGTAAGCAGCTCTTTTAGGAGACGGACAGTCCAAAATCAAACCTTTGTTCTTTAGCCTTGGTTAGTGCCATAGCCTCTGTACCATAGTCTTCCACTGTCTTGTGTTAGAGTTCTCTTGCTTGAGGGTACACTCGGACGCGCTTTGTTATGTTTCTCTTCCTCTTTTTTTTTATTTTCTTTTGAGTTTTGGTAGTTTATATAGGAGATATTTATTTTGGTGTTGTTGCTTTTCTTGAAATATTTTCTTTTTCTTTGTTTCTTTTCCTCACTGAGCTATTTTCCCTGTTGGTACCCCTGGATTTATAGTATCATTCTTTTCCAAATAGGGTTGTAGCTTAGGAAGCAGTAATAATAATAATAATAATAATAATAATAATAATAATAATAATAATAATAATAATAATAGTCAAATATCTAAAAATTAGGAATACTACTTTTAAGGACATTAATTTTATTTGAACCAGAGTCCCTTAATATTCTTACTCTAACTGGGGTATCAGTACTCAATAATGAAATTTTCTCATCATAATCAAATTTTTAAAATTATTCTTTACCCCTAAAAACACAATACAACGTACTTTGACTTCCGGAACTTTGTTTAAACCTTGGCGTTTCCTTTGTCGCAACCTTTACCAATTTTACAAGATGGATTAGGACAGTTACAAATGACGTGACCAACTTTCTTACAATAATTACAAAACTACTTAAGATTAGTCTCTCCATCACCCAAATCTGCTCTATTATGTTTGCCATTACTCAGGCTGTGTTTCGAATTCACTTCATGAATTAAAATGTAATCCTTTACTAAAATAGCAGGCTTTGAGGGGATCCCTCTCTTCTCTGTCAGCTATAAACACCCTGATACTTTGAGGTAAAATTCTGTTAAATTCCTCTGCCACGATTAAATTAATAGGATCCTCATAGTTCTCCACATTCTCAGATTCTATCCACTTTTTGAATAACCTTAGCTTTTCAGCAGCAAATTTAGCCCAAGTTTTATAGCATTCTTTAAAGTAGTTTCGAAACTGTTGTTAATCTCCTTCACTAGTTGTTGCATATGGATTTAAGACCACTTTCTTAATGACAACATCACTTAGTTCGCCTACCAGACTACAGACCATGGTGTCGGCTTTCCCTACTAAATAGTCTTAACTAACCAAACCCATGGTTCTAACGGCCATTTCACATGTGAAGCCATATTTTCAAGATTGTTAAAAAACTCTTATACTTCTCTCTCATCAAATTTATGTATGAACTTAATACATTCTGTCAAATCAAATCTAGTGGGTCGATTAGGTTCTAACTCCAATTTTTTTTTTTTTTTTTTTTTTTTTTTTTACTTTCGATAGCTGATACTTTTGTTTTCCTGTTGTTGTTGGGGTATTAAAGCCAACACTTGTTGTTGGCCCGGGCCTTTCCCTTGGTTGGCCCGTAGCAAGTGTTTTCCTCCTTATGAGCTACTAGAACCTCGTAATTAGTTTTAGGTTGGTCGAGCTGTAATTCTCTATGCCTTTTCTCCATTTCCAATTCAAATTCTCTTTTTTCTGTAGTTTGATATTCATGCAATCTTTTTCTATCTCTATTTCCTTTTTCCTTCTCTCTATCTCAATATCTTTCTCTAACTTTAATTCCTTCTTCCATGTCTCTAGTTCAATAGCTCTCTTTTGTTCTTCTAGCTCCATTTCCCTCTTACGTTTCTCTAGATCAATACCTCTTTTGTTCTTCTAGCTCTAATTCCTTCTTACATTTCTCTTGTTTAATACTCATGTTACCTTTCATCGTTTGATTCTAACTGTATAGCTAATCTCATATTCTATCTCTTCAGCTCCTTAATCTTGAACGTAGACAAAGTATTTGCTTGCCTCATTACTGTCTATTATTTCTGAACTAATACAATGTTAAGATATGATTATAAATAACATCTTTCTTACCATTAGGATGATAAACTATAACTAACTTAACGGCTAGTGTTAAAAGTTCTTTTTTGGTAGCGTAAAGGAAAGAATGCAAGTGAGGTTTTGGGTTACCCAAAAAATTATCTAAGTTAAACTGCAGCATAGTGAGGGACTGAGACATTCACCTTTAAAATAGTAACACTTTGTTTACATACGTTACTTACGAAAGTAGGATATATTACAATATCACCTTGCAAGTAATAAAAGTAATATGCAGCTATAAAAGTTAATCCATAATACATTAAATATCAATGGCGACAACAATACGGAAGTAATTAAAAAACACGAGGAATGCTCTCATGACCCAAGTGCCAACAAAATAACACAGGATTGAGATGCTAGCCAGAAAGAGTATGGTCTTGGCTATCTAGCGGTTTCTAGCAATCAATATTTACCTGAAAACGAAACTGTTAGGAGATAATTGATAAAAGGTAGTTTTTTTGTCCCATAGAACATGTGGATTTTGAGATAAAGACCAACGTAAAATTTTTAGTAAACCTTGGTTGGAAAGGAGCAGAGATCATTCAAGCTTTGAAAAACGTTTATGGGGATCATGCTAAAAAAAAACTTGCATTTTCAAATGAATTGAAAGATTTCAAGATGGTAGAGAAGCTGTTGAAGACGATGACGGCCGGAGAAGACCAGCAAACTTGAAACCGTTGATGCTATTAGGAGCTTAGTCAAAGAAGATAGAAGATAGGCAGTTTCTCAGATAGCTCAGATTATGGGCCTATCAGTTGGTTAAGCTCATTCGATTCTGCATGACAATTAAGGCCTCAGCAAGTTTTCGTCGCAATGGGTCCCAAAAGCATTGCGCCCAGGTCAGCTAAATCTTAGATAAAATTGTCGACGGCAATTTTGACCAAAATTGAAGTGAATGGAGGCAACTTTTTCAATCGAATAATCACTGGGAATGATACATGGGTTTACCAGTATGATCCTGAAATAAAACAGTAGTCAAATCAGTGGTTTCCACGAGGATCATCTGGCCCAATCAAATTCAAATCTGAAAGGTCTGTCAACAGGGTAATGGCCAGCGTTTTCTGGGACTCTGGAGGAGTTATGCTTGTAGATTTCTTAGAATGTCGAAAAACGGTCACAGGAACCTGTTATGTAGAAGTTTTGAGGATATTGAAAACAGAATTGCCTAAAAAACGTCCAGGAAAGCTCCGTTGTGGAATTCTCTTCCATCACGACAACGCCCAAGCGTATTCTTCACTTGTTACAAAAGAATTTTTGTGAGTTTTCAATTACGGCCACATCCACCTTATAGCCCAGAGATATCCCCATCTGACTTTTTCTATTTCTAAAACTCAAAAGAAAAATTGAAAGGCGTCAATTTTAGTAGCACTGATGAAGCAAAACATGCAGCAAAAACATGGCTTACAAAGGGGTCTGCAAATTTCTTCAAAAATGGTCCAAAAGTGATGGAAGCACCGCCTGGAGAAGTGCATCAATCTTGACGGAGGTTATAATGAAAAATAGATCCACTGTATAGAAAAATTTATAAAGAATTACAAAATTCCACATGTTCTTTTAATACCCTTCGTATGAATATGAAGATTACTTCATACAACCTAAGAATTTGAAGCGAATTACGAAAACATTGTTCGCAAAAGAAAGGCTTCAGACAATGATGAAGGGAATTACGGAAAAATCTTTAGCAAAAGAAATGATGATTCAGGTAATGATGAAGTGAATTACGAAAACATTGTTCACTAAAGAAATACTTTGGATAATGATAAAGAAAATTACGTAAAACCTTTTACGCAAAAGAAATGCTTCAGATGATGATAACCAGTAAAACTGTGTTTACACTACCTATGTCAACAGTCGCTAAGCAAAAAATGCTGCCACTAGAAATAACTGAAAGGCTAACCAGTGTTCAAAGACCTAGTTTTATACTACATCCATTTAGTTTAAAAACCGTAATTTTATTGATAAATGAATGGACATGAAGTCCATGGTGACTCATGAAAAAAGCAATATCTCGTTAACCAACAATGGGTATTTCACAAATCTACGTATCATTGTTCTATATGATATAATTTTCTCGCGTAAAATAATATCACTTAACCAATTACTTCCTGAAAATACTCTCGTAAAATAACACCACTTTACACATAAAACTGTACAGTCACATGCAAAAATTATAACACTGCACTTCAGATCGCCATGAGGTCAAACCAAGATCCTTAAATAAGCTATACATATGCCCCCCTCCAAGAATACAAAATGTCACTTTTTAATTGAAAAGGTGCAGAATACCCTATTGAAAATCTTGGTCAGGCCTCCAATTGTCAAGAGTCCAGTTAACCTTAAGGATTTTTTCTGCCTGTTTTCTTAGCCTTTTGAGTGATTTAGCAATCATGGATGCTTCAGCTTCTTCCTCATCGACTAATCTGAGTACTCTTTTCTTATGTGTTAGAGAATTTCACATCTCCACCCCGTTTTTCTTTCAATTTGCATGCCTTTAACTATCTGTAGCCAGCATGCAGGTAGCGCCATTGTATCCTTTTTCTAAATCACTCAGATATGCTTAGTTATTTAGTCATTTTTTTTGTAGGAATATGTTTTACAATATTCTTTTACAGTGTTTTAAGATTCTGGGTATCCCAACCCTTTTTTATGGTGTTACTTGTGTGTTTTTTATCATCATGGATTTAGGTTAGCTCCACCCTTACTGGCGGCCTCCCTGGTGATTTTACACTTGTGTACCATACCCTTCTTTCACCTAACCTTACTGGTTTCATGAGGCTGCCGAACCTCCCATGCTGTCGACTCGTCACAGCGGGGAACTGCGGTCCTGAAAGTCCCTCAGGGCGTTGGATAGCGTTTTAAAGTTGTCCTAGGGTGACTGTTTCCACTTAACTTATATGTTTGGCAAGGCGGCACAGGTCTTGGGAACTTGTTCCATATGTCTACTTCTTGTTTACCCGTTGGAACCCCTTATCCCCTGTTCTAATGCTGACAGGCTAACCCCCTTTGTGGCGCCTTACCCATTCTTACACTTTCCTCTTAGTTTTTGGGAGTCTAGGGCTGGTTGTGAAGTCTTGTCCTCTGTGTGTAGACCCTTTAAAACATTATTCCATTTCTATGTGGCAGTTAGGCCTTCCAATTTCGTGCTGCCTTACAAATTTCTGAGTCTCCCATCACCACCCTTTTCCATTTCCCTTGTTCCTGCTAATGTGTCTACCTGCTGTGGAACTTTGTTCCCATTCCTGTCTAGTCCCATGGCGACTGAAGTACTCTTTGTCTCCATCTTTGGACAGGATAGCTAGTAGGCTATCTATCCTGGCCCTAGGTGGGTGAGAATTTTTGGTTCCCAGGACTAAATCTCTCTACCACCATAGAGACCACCCTTGGGTGATTCCTCAGCCCCTTCCCCTTCCTGTTAGGCCATAACCTGACTGTTCTGGGACCTACAGTTCCTCTTGTCTTGTCATCTTACCCTAGGCTTGCCTGCACAGTTCTCCCTATGACCTAACCTTAACCCTGGATAGGTACGGTGGGTCGTTTGCGACCCCGAGCGTCAAAAAAAAACAGGTTTTTCTCCACGTGACTCACCCCTGTGACTGAATCTGTGGGTGATCGACCTGCAGGAGGTGTCTCCCCTACACGCTCTAGTAGTGTCCAGATGTGCATTGCTGTAGCTGTACTCCTTCCCCGATTTCTGAGACGCGTCGGGGTCGTTCGCGTCCGAGTTTACCCTTCTGAGGTAGTTTGCATAATTATCAAAGTTATTACGTATTATGAAATTGTCGTAGAATGGTGCAACTTGTATAGGTTATCAGTTGTGGAAAGTCTTGGTGGATTGTTTGGCTACCATGTGCATGTTTTTTTTTTTAGTTAAAATGTCGTTCATCACCACGAGGACCATTTTACCGCGAGTGCCCCTTTTTCATTTTTTTCCATTTTTTTGCCAAGTCATTTTTCCGTAAGATATTGCCAAATAGTGTCGTAAAACATTTGCTTGTTTAGTGTTGGAAAGTGTGTCTAGATGATCTGGCTACCCATGCATGACTTTGTTTTTGTCAGATACGACGTAGTTATTGGTATATTGGGTATTTAACTGCGGTTACCAATTTCTGTTTTTTTTTCAATATTTGTAAAAATTACTACGTAGTAAGGAATTGCCGTATATTATTCATTTTTTTTTCATGTTTATGTGTTAGAAAGTGTGCCTTGATGGTTGGGCTAACACGTGCATGTCTTTTTTTTATCTGAGATGTCGTATATTAGAATGTCTGGCATTTTACCGCGAGTGTCCCTTTTTAATTTTTTTTAATTTTTTTGCCAAGTCATTTTTCCGTAAGATATTGCGAAATAGTGTCGTAAAACTTTTGCTTTTTTAATGTTGGAAAGTGTGTCTAGATGATCTGGCTACCCATGCGTGATTTTGTTTTTGTCAGATACGACGTAGTTATTGGTATATTGGGTATTTAACTGCGGTTGCCAATTTCTGTTTTTTTTCAATATTTGTAAAAATTTACTACGTAGTAAGGAATTGCCGTATATTATTGATTTTTTTTTCATGTTTATGTGTTAGAAAGTGTGCCTTGATGGTTGGGCTAACACGTGCATGTCTTTTTTTTTTATCTGAGATGCCGTATATTAGAATGTTGGGCATTTTTCCGCGAGTGCCCCTTTTTATTTGTTTTGCATTTTTTTGCTTAGTCATGTTACCGTAAGGAATTGGCAAGTAGTGTCGCAAAACTTATATTTTTATAGTGTTGGAAAGTGTTTCTAGATGATCTGGCTACCCATGCCTATTTTTTTTTTAGCCAGATATGGCGTATATATAAGTATGTGTTCGATTTTCCTGTGATTGCCATTTTTTCGTTTTTTCCCATTTCTTTCAAAATTACTACGTACTAAGGAACTATCACAGAGTAATATTTCATTTATATGTTTATTTGTCGGAAAATATGCCTTGATGGTTTGCCTAGCACGTGGCTGAGATTTTTTTTTTCTGAAATGCCGTATATTAGAATGGCCATTTTTCCCACGAGTGCCCCTTTTTATTTGTTTTGCATTTTTTTGCTTAGTCATGTTACCGTAAGGAATTGGCAAGTAGTGTCGCAAAACTTATATTTTTATAGTGTTGGAAAGTGTTTCTAGATGATCTGGCTACCCATGCCTATCTTTTTTTAGCCAGATATGGCGTATATATAGGTATGTGTTCGATTTTCCGGTGATTGCCATTTTTTCGTTTTTTCCCAATTCTTTCAAAATTACTACGTACTAAGGAACTATCACAGAGTAATGATTCCTCTAGATGTTTATTTGTCGGAAAATTTTGTTTACTTTTTTTTTGATTGAATATCATCAAATTTTTTTAGCTAAAATATTGTTTTACATTTTTTTTTTCGATTTTATTTCCCTTCAAAAAAATTTTTTTGGGTCAGAATTTTAATTTTATAGTCGTAAAATAATCGACAATTATCCAGCAACCCACCATACAATTTTTATGCATATCCAATAATAATTAGATTAGTAAATAACACCTTGAAATTGACATACCCTTCCTACATTTCAAGTGGCAGATTAGGGAGTCTGAGTCAGTGTGGTTGGCGGCCATTTTGTGGACATATCCGAAGCGTAAGCTGCCCTATCTATATATATTCTTGTTCCCTATAGAATTTGTGATATTTTGGTATATTTTTACCTGCATAAATATCATATTATATATTAAATATATGTATTTTTGTAAGAAATTTCCAAGTACTCAAAAAATTACCTTTAGATATGGCCCCTGATATAAATGTAATTTACAAAATAATGAAGATTTTTTTACATATTTCTATTTTAGGATAACATATGTTTATTCCCTATAAAAATTAGCCACTTCCTATTTCATTTGGGTACCCAAAAAAATTCATGAACTTTGGACAATTTTTTTTGGCCAAAAAAAGTTACCCTTTTTTTCTCATTTCAGATCTTCACCTCCATGGGTCTGACTTCATCCAAAATACATCAAGATGTGTCCTAAACATTCAAGAATCAATTCCTAAAAGGATTTGTGTATATATGTATAAACTTTTTTTTTTATGAATTTTTATGTCAGGTCTTTTTTTTTCTACTTAATTTCTTAAAATATTTATAATAAATAGTTTTTCTGCAGATGAGTAGTATTTATCTTTACAGTTGTTTTAAGCATTCATTGAAGTTTTGTTTGGCAAAAGAAAAAAGGAGGTTACTGCAAAAACTGATTTTTCAAGAATTTTTTTTGGCGTCGGGGTCGTTCGCGTCCGAGTATACCCTTAAAGGGGTGTCCGAGGACCGTACCTATCCAGGGTTAAGCCCTTGGGGTTCTTCTCTGCTAGTTTCTTTTTCCAAAACCTCCAATGATTTCTGAGCTGTTTGGCATGAGTCTCCATTATCCTGTAGTGTTGAGCCATATTTTAGCTGGTAGGATTATTTATGATAGGATTATTCTTAAGTATTATTTTAAGTATGAAATTTTTATATGTATGTTTAATCTTATGAAGAAATATTTTTTTAATGATTTGTACTCATTAAAATATTTCTCATAATTACAGGTTGCCGATGAAATGGAGTGTTCAATGGTCACCTGTGACAGACGAGTCAAGTTGCCCTCAAGCCACAAGACTTGCTGGAAACATGTTTTCAAGGTATCTCTTGCAATCTGGGAACCTACTAACTGTCACGTATGCAGGGACCTCTTTCAAACCGGCTTCCACACCACCAACATCTCCTGGGACGTGCAAGAACGGAGTCGGAAGATGATCCATCACTGGGTTAGAGGCTTCCAGAAGAGTTCGCAACAAGGCACCCCTTATCATCCTTCTATGGAACTGAAGGACCTCCTCTTTCCTTAGGCTGAGGTGACTGTTGTTTTTAGTTACCAATTACCGACTGTTCAACTCCCGCCGGTACCAGTAGATCATGCGGATGATGAAGTTTGGGACGCTCTGCAAGTCATGATACTAGACGCCCACAATATGTCGACAGCATCTGCTTTATTGTCATAGAGGGAAAGGATCCGACTGACCACTGAAGCCTCTGAGGAGCCATTTGATGTACCTCGGGTGAGTACAGTTCACAATACTTCCTTACCTTGTTCCCCTATCCTTGCTGCTCAGGCCCCAGCTTCTACCTTTACACCTGTTCCTTTGTTTCCGGGGCAAATGAAATTTATGGCGTCCAGCAAAGCCTTCATAGAAAACCTAAACGCCAAACATGAACCTTCTCAAGCGGACCTAATGGCGAGAATAAAAGCTCTACAAAAGGCACCAACTTCTAAGGCTCCCCCAGCTTCAAGCCTACCGGAATGCACAGTTGAGACTCCTTGGCGTTATGCTGAGCATATGGCCTTAATTGAAGGGTACCTTCACATCAGAGAGGGTACAGCTTCCTCCCATCAATTGATAGTTATCCCTACTGCTACGTAAGGCTTAACTCGGAAGCTTCCATTAGAGATGACATGATTCCTAAGGAAACGATCATCCTGGACCACACTAAGGCTCAGTCTCTTTTGGTTAAGGAGCTAAAGACGGCCGAATCCACTAATACCCAACTTTCTGCTTTTAAGAGGAAGCAGGCAACCTTTGTAGCCCTCAAGGGTATTGTCTTTCCTTCTGCCTCTAAAAGTTTAGAGGCTGTAAAGAAAACAATAATGGAGGGTAGCCCCTTGCCAGTGCTAGAGGAGTGAAAACCTGTCTCCCTAGCCCTTCCCTATGATTTGGACAGTTTGGAGGATACCCAACATCCTTTACTGCTGGAAAACGAGATAAAGACATCGGAGGTAAGAAGTTTAATGAGAAACTACCTAGATTCCCCAAATCCGTTTTAAGGGAAGAATTGGAAGCTAAAAAAAGACTATCTGCCTCTGTGTCCCTTCCAGCCTTATCTAGAGATGCTCATTGGAAACTAATCCAAACCTGATCTCTTCCCAGTCCTGGCAAAGACTCATCTAGCCATGTTTCAGTGAGAGTCTCATTCTCCTTGAGTGATACCAATATTTATACCGAATTTCCCCTAAAATAAGTTAATATGACACGGTAATTAGCGTTGTGAAGGATTAATTTTTGTTTTATTTTTATTTATTTTTTTGTTTGCCAAATCCTGAGAGAGAGAGAGAGAGAGAGAGAGAGAGAGAGAGAGAGAGAGAGAGAGAGAGAGAGAGAGAGAGAGGAGGGAGGTAGTTAGTGTATCGATTGTTTGTTGTGAGAAAGACTATTGGTATAAATGAGGTTGTTTGTTTACTTTTAGCTAGGTTAGGAGAGTAGTAAATGTTTCGGAGCGAATGCTTTTTGATTTGACTGCTGATAGAGGCGGTTGTGTGTGTGATTGCTGGACTTACTATTATTTTTCTTACCAGCGATGGAAGTGTTCTGTGTATTTCAAAAGTCGTAATTACTCCTTTGAAGAGAGTTCCCTTGAATATTTACTCGATTGTTGATGACTTGGCTTGTATAAGGAACTTGATAAGGCTGCTGAGATTTCGATAATTGTTGATGACCCGGACCGAATTAAATTCCGATTGCTGTTGTTGATGATGATGATGATGATGATAATAAAAACCACCCCAATCAGGGAAGTAGCTGTGGCAAATTGCCACCCAGTGGACTGTTGAGCACAAAACCGTGATATTGGTAGTTTGCCGTAAAAGACAGTTGGCAGTGTGTGGACGACTGTGTTAGTGTCCATAAAATATATATATGTTTCTGTGTTTTTGTTGTTTAGGTTGTGGTAAATTTAAGTTTGTTTTGTTAGTGTCTAGTTTTAAGCTTTATTTGTTTTGAGGGTTTATTTGAATGGTGGTATGATTAATGTCTATTTTGTGTTAAGTGTATGATTAGTGATAAGTGTGATTTTTTTGGTTTATGTTAAACTTTTTAGTTTGTAAGGAAATATAGTTTTAAGGATATGTTTTTTTTTGTGTCCTTTTGTCTAAGAGTCCAGTTTATGATAAAGTGAGGGGAAAGATTGTTTTGTGGAGACCATTGTCAGTAAGTGTGATTCAGGGTGTGGGGGCTGTCCTTGCAACATCCCGCCACATTATTTTGGCGCCCGAACAGGGACAGCTGAGGTAGGATTGATAGCTGGACTCTTAGACGAAGGACTGAATAGGATAAGATATTAAGAGTTACGACTGAAAATTGAAGAGCAGAACAAATTATTAAGGGAGGAATTGCGGCTGAGTGAGGAGCGTGAGGAGAAGTTGCTGCATGAGAATAAGAGGTTAAGTTGTGAGAATAAGGAGATGCGAAAGGAACTGAAAGCGCTGAAGGGAACTGTAGAGAGAGTGGAAGAGGGTGTTGAGATAAGGATGCGTGAGAATGAGGAACGAATGGAAGCTATGATGGGGCAGATAATGAGAATGATGAAATCTTTCATGGGTGAAGGTGCAGTCGGAGGAGTGGCCTCTGCTACGGGTAATGGGTTGATAGTGGAAGAGAAGGTTAAGGTAGGTGATAATAGGAAAGGAAGTGATAGTGATAGTAATAGTAATAGTGATAATGAGATTGAAAATAAGGGAATTAGGCATAGTAAGGATGAACAGAAATGTAATAGGGAGAATGAGAAGAAAGGTAAAAGTGATGTGAAGAAAGAGAAGAAAAAGTGTCAGGATGATAGCAAGGATGATCGTGAATGGGTGAAAGTGGTGAGTAAGAAAAGGGCTAGGAAGAGTATGATCAAGGATAGGAGTATGAGTGTGGAATTATATTCTTTATTCTAGCGAGGAAGTAGGAAACAAAAGGGAAGGTAGCAGTGATGATAACAGTGAGAATGATCGTGATGTGTGTAAGACCGTATTTATGAGAGAGGTACCTCGGTGTGAAAGGTTCAATGAGCATAGTAGTAGGGATGTATAGGAATTTTTCAAGGAGTATGAGAGGTATTGTCAGGATAAGTATAGTGATAGTAAGAGAGTTTGGGCTAGGGAGTTAGGAGAATATTTGACTGGCTATTTGTTGACGATGTATGGAGTGATAATGAGTGTAGGTGATGTTGATTATGAAAGTGTGAAAAAGAGAATAATTGAGCAGGTAAAACGTATAAAAGGGAGTGATAGG
The DNA here is from genome assembly GCF_036898095.1 of Palaemon carinicauda. Classification (NCBI taxonomy): domain Eukaryota; kingdom Metazoa; phylum Arthropoda; class Malacostraca; order Decapoda; family Palaemonidae; genus Palaemon; species Palaemon carinicauda. The sequence goes on along the minus strand of NC_090730.1, from coordinate 76,109,880 downwards.
TATAAGCGTAAGAATGATTTTGATGAGGCAAGGATGAATGCAGAAGAAGCTATATCAATATATGTATGTAGGTTGGAAACGTTAGCTAGGAAGAAGTATGGGGATGAAGGCATAAATGAAAATAAGGAGTTAATGAGGAAGTTTTTGGCGACCATACCTGAGAATGTGAGTGAATTTATTAATTTGAAACGTAAGGAGAAGATGAGGTGGACGAAAGAAAGATTGACATGGGATGATATCTTAGAGATAGTTGAGGATTACAAGTTAGATAGATGTATGAAAGAAAGTAAATCTGTGAGTGTAAGAACTGGAATGGAGGAAAGCGTGCCAGAATTTGTTAGTTTTAGAGATGCTGTTATGAGAGGACCGATGAGGGTAGCTGATAGTGTAGTAGATAGAAGTGTTTGGGCGAGTAATGTGGGAATACCTGTAAGGACAAATGAAGGGTTTAGGCAAGGGAATCAGGTTTGGAGGGATAGGATTGCTAGTGCGCAGCAAGGTAGGTCAGGTAGTTGTATCCGTGAAGAGAAGTGTTATAGATGTGGGAAAGTAGGACATAAGAAGAATAAATGTAGATGGGCTCTAGGTGCTTGTTTTAGATGTGGTGAGGTAGGGCATAGAATTAGCGAGTGCAAGAAAGAGAAAGGGGTAAAATGTTATCGTTGTGGTATGACTGGGCACATAGCGAGTGGATGTCGTAGTAATCGTATGAATGTGATTTGTGGTAATTGTGGTAAGGATGGTCATTATGCTAGAATGTGCCAGGAGCCGCAGGGTTAGTGTACTGAATGTGGTGCAGATGGACATGTATCTAGGGTATGTAGGAAGAAGGGATTAAGTCAGCCAGTATGTTCGGGAAACTAGAGTGTAAGAGGGTTCAGCTGGGTGAGTCCTCCTGTGTGTGTGAAAGGAATAGGATCAATGTTTGTGAAAATGGGATGAATAATTGTTTGGATATGAGCAAGTATGAATCTAGTATGCATGAGAAATTAGGGCTGGAAAATAAACAATTAGTGTTAGTTGAATATAGGAAAAAGAGGCGTTTGAAAGTTTTAAGTGAGGAGAAAGTGCAAGGGAAATCTATAACTATAGGTAAGAATACGAATAAGTATGACAAGGGTGTAAATGTTCAAGTGTGTATGGAAGATAAATGTGTTAATACAGATGAATCATGGCTGAGTATGAATGATACCTATAGTGTGTGTGGCTCCTCCTTAGATGATGTAAAAGAAAGGATGACGAATGCGACAATGAGAGATAGGAGAATGATAAGTAGCATAAATGAATCTTTTGCTAAAGTGGAGAATGTTTTTGATGAAATGGATGAACTGTTTACAGAAATGAGTGTAATTTTAGGGCCAGATGGGAAGGAGGTAGATATGATTGTACATGATATATTAGATGATAGGGATTTAGATAGAAATAGTATTAATGTAGCGAATGATTGTGATAAGGAAGAAGTGAATGAGAGAGTATATGGAGGCCCAGTTACTCGGAGTAGAGGTCCCGTTCCCGACTGCGACTGGGTAATGGAAAAAATAATGTAAATGTTGTGTGAAAAGGATTTGGCAAAGTAAGGGGGGAGGAATGTGGAGGATTCATTTTTGTTTTATTTTTATTTATTTTTTTGTTTGCCAAATCCTGAGAGAGAGAGAGAGAGAGAGAGAGAGAGAGAGAGAGAGAGAGAGAGAGAGAGAGAGAGAGAGAGAGAGAGAGTAGTTAGTGTATCGATTGTTTGTTGTGAGAAAGACTGTTGGTATAAATGAGGTTGTTTGTTTACTTTTAGCTAGGTTAGGAGAGTAGTAAATGTTTCGGAGCGAATGCTTTTTGATTTGACTGCTGATAGAGGCGGTTGTGTGTGTGATTGCTGGACTTACTATTATTTTTCTTACAAGCGTTGGAAGTGTTCTGTGTATTTCAACAGCCACAATTCCCCCTTTGGATAGAGTTCCCTTGAATATTTACTCGATTGTTGATGACTTGGATTGTATAAGGAACTTGATAAGGCTGCTGAGATTTCGATAATTGTTGATGACCCGGACCGAATTAAATTCCGATTGCTGTTGTTGATGATGATGATGATGATGATAAAAACCACCCCAATCAGGGAAGTAGCTGTGGCAAATTGCCACCCAGTGGACTGTTGAGCACAAAACCGTGATATTGGTAATTTGCCGTAAAAGACAGTTGACAGTGTGTGGACGACTGTGTTAGTGTCCATAAAATATATATATGTTTCTGTGTTTTTGTTGTTTGGGTTGTGGTAAATTTAAGTTTGTTTTGTTAGTGTTTAGTTTTAAGCTTTATTTATTTTGATGGTTTATTTGAACGGTGGTATGATTTATGTTTACTTTGTGTTAAGTGTATGATTAGTGATAAGTGTGATTTTTTTGGTTTATGTTAAGCGTTTTAGTTAGTAAGGAAATATAGTTTTAAGGATATGTTTTCTTTCTTTGTCCTTTTGTCTAAGAGTCCAGTTTATGATAAAGTAAGGGGAAAGTTTGTTTTGTGAAGACCATTGTCAGTAAGTGTGATTCAGGGTGTGGGGGTTGTCCTTACAACATCCCGCCACAGCGTCATCTGAACACTTACGGGAAAAAATATTTTCATGTTGAAATATACCTTTTATATATCAGACTAGCCTTGGGGGACTCTAGTTAAAGGTCAGGGGCATGGAATCCTCCAATGGTAAACCCTGCAAAAGTGGGGTATGTCCTCTAAAAGGAAATTTGCCCCCCGGAGAAGGACCTCACCCAAAGGGCAAGAAGCCTACAGAACACTTCAAGGAAAGGAATTCCTTTCCTGCCACAACAGCCTCAGTTGCCACCATCCTTCAGACTGTGTACACGGTTCCCCAGAAGTTTGTATCACATTCTCCAGCCTTTGACCAGGTGTATGAAAGAGCCACCACTACATTTCACCCTGTCAAAGCTCAAAATAAGAGCACCAGTATCAGGGGAAGGTCTGGAAAAGGCGGTTAGTCTAGAGGTCGAGGAAGTAGAGGCAAGGCGGTTAAAGACACAGTTCCTTCAACCCTACAATGAGGAGCTCCCGGTAGGGGGATGACTTCACCTGTTCAGGGATCAATAAAAGTTTGATCCCTGGCCTCACAGTATAGTCTCAAAAGGACTAGGCTGGAAATTGAGACAGGAACCACCCCAGTTCTAGAGGTTCTTCCAACCTATTCTTGTAGGATTATGTATAGGATCTTCTCCGGAAGGGAGTCATCCGTTGCACAAAATCCATGAACTTTCAAGAGTGGCTATTCTGCGTGCTCAAGAATAATTCGAACAATCTTCATATTATTTTGGACTTGTTCCCTCTAAACAAATTCATTCTGAACGACAAGTTCCAGATGATGACTATCTCGCAAATACGGACCCTACTACACCAGGGTGTGGTACACTATCTCCATAGATCTTACAGCCGTCTATTAGCATCTTCCAATATGTCAGCACTTCTCCCACTACCTTAGTTTCGGACTGGCAAGAAAAGCCTATGTGTTCAGAGCTATGCCCTTCGGGCTAATATAGCTCCAAGGATTTTCACGAAGCTAGACAAGGCCATCGTCCAACAATTATGGAAGAGAGGCCTCCAGGCCTCCAGGTGATGGTATACCTGGACGACTGGCTGATCTGAGCTGCAACGAAGTCAGAGTGTCTTCCAGATCAACTTCGAAAAGTCCAAGCTATCTCCAGCTCAAGAATTCCAGTGGCTAGGACTTCACTGGAATCTAAAGTTACTCACTCTCTCACTACCGCAAGAGAAAGGAAACAGCAAACTCTGTCAGGTGCCTACTCCATTCAAGAGTACTCACCAGGCGGCAATAGAAAAGAGTCTTAAGTTCAATGCAGTTTGCTGCCGTGACAGACCCTATCTTAAAAGGAAGACTCCAAGATGCCAACTCAGTCTGGAGAAGAAAGGCATCAAATGCTAGGAGAGATCTACGCCACAAAACCCAGGTCTTACTGTGAAAACAGCACAAACCATGGTCCACTGCTAAGAGTTTTTCGACACACGTCCCTCCACCGTATCCTACTACCTCTATGATAATTCACACGGACGCCTCAGAACAAGGTTTGGGGGGACACTCCCCTTCCAGGAAAGACACATGTTCAGTGGTCAATCTCATTTTGGAAATTTCCCATCAATATTCTGGAAGCTATGGCAGTGTTCCTGACTCTGAAGAGACTGAACCTAAAGACAAAATCACACATCAAAATAGTCATCGGCAACAAGACAATAGTCTACTGTGTAACAGACAGGGCTCCAGGTCTTCTCTAGCCATCCTCACTTTAGCAAAGCAGAGGAATTAGCATTTCTTAGCAGTTAACCTGTAAGGGATTTGCAATGGGACAGTGGACGCCCTGTCAGGAGACAAGCCTCTGGAAACAGAATGGTCTCTGGATGCAAAATCATTCTGTTTCATTGTAGAGCAAGCTCCATAACTGCAAATTGATCTCTTTGCGACAAGCTTCAACAAGAAGCTTCTCCGGAATGTATTTTATTTTTTTTTTTATATTTTGATAGCTGCTTTTACGGTCCCATACAGCAGGAGAACCCCACTCTCTACAGGACCTCTGCTGTCGTTTTACCTTGTACGTTCAGGGTATTTATCGTTTCAGATTCCGTAATGTTCATTTACTGTTAAATCGTCATTGTTGTAAGATTGTTTAAATAAGGAAGTTTCAGTTTCCTCTTGAAAGCCTTAATGTCTTCAGTCATTAGAATATTTCGTGGTAGGTTATTATATAGTCTCGGGGCCGCATATTTAAAGGTTCTGGAGCATAAAATAGAAATATATCTAGGTTCCAACAGTTTGAAGCCATCTGTAACTATTCTCGTGTCGACACGATTTGTTGGCTATGAAATATGTAGCAATTCTCTTAAGTATTTTCGACGACCGGTTCTGATAACTTGGTGGGCTATTGTACATTTTCTAAATTTAATTCTCGCTTTAATTGGCAGCCAGTGTAAATCGATTAGTATAGGGGTGATCCTTTCTGTAGGTGGGACACTTTTTATCAGTCTTGCTCCACTGTTTATTATGTTTTGTAATTTCTAAAGTTGCACTTTTGGTAAATTGTAATAGAGAGAGTTGCAGTAGTCAATCCTGGTAATAACACAGTTTATCACAAGTTTCTCTACAGAATTTTCGTCTAGGTACTTTTTTATAAACGCAATAATTCTTAGATGATAACCAGCAGTTTTTATTACATTATTTATGTGGGCATTTAGAGACAGGTTACAGTCGTCAAGAAATACACTTTGATCTCGAACTTTACTAGATATCGGCACTGAGTCATTATTTATGTTTAATTGAATATCACCCAAGTTTCTTAGGCTGTTTCTCTTACCCAATACCATGAATTCAGTTTTGCTCTCATTTAATTTTAGTTGTTTAAATGTCATTTTTGATAGACCAATAGTATAGATGCAGGATAAGATTGGGCCAAGTACACTCCCCTGGGGTACCCCTCTGTTTAAGGGTTCATATAATGAATAAGAGTTTCCAATTTGTACATAGTAATTTCTACCACCTGAGTAGTTTTTTAGGTATTCAAAGGCTTGATCTTCAATGCCGATGGACCATAGATCATTTAGTAGCAGTTCATGCACAACTGTATCAAAAGCAGCACTGAGATCGAACAGTATTAAAATACCACATTTATTTTTATCCAACATTTCCAGCATATCATTTACAACAGAACAGATGGCTGTCTCCGTAGAGTATAGTTTTCTGTAAGCAGATTGGTTGTCAGGCAAAGCTTCTATTACTTCTAAGTGACTGACTAGTTGTTCAAGAATTGTATATTCAAGCACTTTTGAAACAGAGTATAGATTCGAAATAGGTCTATATGAGCTTAATTCCTGGTAGTAGAGTGCATTTTGCAGAACTGGTGTGACTAGCCATTTTCTTAGATTTAGGAAACTTACATTCATCAATGCTTGCATTTGCTATTCTCATTATTATTTCGGATAGACTAGAAAAGTTAGTCTCGCCAATTACTTCAGATATTGGCATAGGATCGATCGCGCATTTTGTTTTCTTTGCTCTCTTGATACTTCTGGTGATGTCATCTTGTGTTATGGTGTTAAATCGTATTAATTTTGTCTGTGTGACTGGTGTATCATTAATCTGATGTTAAGTATTTACAAATGACCTGGTTATATTTTAAATTTTGTTTTTACAGAACACTAGAAAATTATTTGCCAGTTCCTGGTCACTATATCCATCAGGTAGCTTCTTTTCTTTTACATTTCCCATTATACCATTCAGGAGACAATATAACCTATTTATGTCTGTTGCTGCTTCGAGGATCTTTCTCTTATAGTATGCACTTTTTTCCTTCTTAGAAGGTAGTTATATTGACACGCAGCAGTTTTGTATTCTACCCAAGTACTTTCAGTTTTTAACCTATTCCACTTTCTTTCTTTACGTCTTTTTCCCTCTTATTTGTACCAAAGTCTCTCCATCAAACCAAGGAGATTAGTCTTTTACAGTTATAGTCTTTTCCATCGGTGGGCACATGGTATCATATTCACTTTTATTTACTTTATTATAAGTGGTCATAATACAGTTAGCACACTTAGCTCCTGACAGACGTTGGTCATCATAATCACAGGAAATGTTGATTGCATCATTTATTTTCTTAGTAACTTCTTCAATAAATATTGTAGGAGAAAAATTTTATTTATGTCTAAAGTTTATTTTCTTTACTAATGCACTTTTCTGTAGTGGTAGTCTAAACAGAATAAGTTTGTGTACTGGGGAGATAGTACATTTCTCTTCAACTTCTATATCAGATACAATATTATTCATGTCATCACTTAAAACTAAGTCTAACGTATGCCCAGTTATAGTAGTTGTACAGTCAACATTATTCACTAGTTGATATGATTCTAGTAACTCATTAAATCCCAAAGCATCAGGATTTAATGCATCATCCATCCAAAAATTTAAATCTCCACAGATAACTAATTCGTTTTTCTCCATGATAATCATCTCAATGAGAGCACCAAATTATTCAAAAAAGATACTAGTGTTCAGTTTAGCACAAGCATTCAGGATCATAGTGTGATTAAACCAGCTTCTCAAGTGTTGTGCATGGACTCTTATGAACTGTTTAGTTAGGACTTCTCAGTCTACATTGTGCAAAGGGACTAAGAGGTTTGTAGATTGTTACAAAGGATATTTTTCTGTATTTTGGCGTAAAGGTTATTTCTATATATTCAAAGCTTGTTACACTAATTCTTTTCAACATTTTGAGATTTGAGTAACTTTTATGAATAAAGAGTCCGACACCCCCACCAGATCTACCTTCTCTCGGTATGTCAAAGACGGCATGTGTGGGGGGCGTCATTTCAGTGATCTTTGCCTTGTCCAAGTTATTTAACCATGTTTCAGATAATGTTAGCATATCCAAATATTTCTCGTTTATCAATTCTCGAATTTGAATAGTATTATTACCTACAGATTGTATATTTATATAGCCACAGTTTATGACATCCCGAGTAACCCTGATCAGTATTTTCCGTCAGTCTTTTTAATTCCAAGTCATAAGCTTTTCAGTCTCTAGAATTTATTATGTGGTCACTTGGTTTGTTTAACTTTGTGCAGTTTATATACTTTGAAACTTGCGAATTACACTCGTTGGTGGAATGTTTTCCTGTATATTTCCCGCAGACTTCATCATCATTTTTCAAGATATCCATACCTCTGACAGTGGTAGCAGGTGATCACGTGGTACCTATCACGTATGTTATAATACCCCATTGTAACGAAACTTTGTCCTCATTTTCATGAATAGCCGTCCGAATTTCAGGATCACATTTCAGCACATAGTGGGTGATCCCCCACCCCCACAACGCAGCATTTTTTTTTCAGGACTACACTTATCTTCTCTTCTATATTTTGGATTTCGTCCAGGCAGCAATTTCTTTGAATCAAAGCATTTACTACATCGTCTTCATCATTGTACAGATTGCATATCATTATTTTTGGTTTTAGTTTTCCAATTTTTCTCGTTTCAGTGTCAGCCACCAATGTCTGAATCTTGTTTGCCGCCTTTTCTCCAATCATATTGTTTGCAAAGTTTACAACAACATTTCCATTCATAGTTGACCTCGTGTTAAGTATAGGAATGTCTTTAAGGGCTTGTTCAACCTCACAGTTTCTTTCAGTAATTTTAGCTGTTGTATTAGTTGATTTAATCATCAACAGATTTTTTTTCTTAACTTTGTCAGTAAATGTTGGTTTCTCTGGTTTTGGGTCTATCAATATTTGAAAAGTTGCTTTAATTGATTCCATATTCATGGCAAAAATGTCAACTTTCTCAGTGAGATCTATAGTCTGGGTGGAATTTGCTGCGTCTGCGCTAAGGTCCACAAGTTTGTTTTCCAAGTCATCTATTTTTGCATCTTGTTCATTCAGGGCCAGATCTCTCACGTTCAAATCTTCCTTTAAATTTGATATTACTAAATTGTTTTGTCTGGCTTCACGTGCATAGTGTGGGCATAACCAATCTAGGTTATTTCGTTCATTATCAGTGATGCCTATCTCTATATGCACACATTTCTTATGGTAGAGTTTATCACATTTGCATCCTATCCATTTATTCCCTTCTCCCTCCGTAGTATTACATATGAGGCAGAAATAGTTAAGAGCAGACATAGTGTACTGTTTCTTATCACTTAGGTTTCTCCATAAGACTGACTAATATCATTTCAATGATATTCTAAGCGAGAAACAGAAAGCTAAAACACAACCCAGGGTGTGTATAACGGAGCTTCGCACAACACGTCCACTCTCTAGCACTCTTGTTGTAGTACCAAACTTAGATATGGAAGCGACTGGAACAGATGCGATGTCTCTGGATTAGAACCCTCTACCATCTCCAGTGCTGTCCCAGGATGTTCAACAGAAGACTTTCTACGCTTCCTCTTGGATAACAAAAACTCTTCAGTTCCTGATTCTCTCCCCCCCCCCCCAGCCTCAAAGAAAGTTCGGAATTACAAAGGAGTGAATTGCCTTCATAGAAGATACAAGTCCAACACCACAAAACATCAATATTTGTCTTTCTTGAAAAAAGTCATCACCCCTCTTCTATTTCTATGGACTTCTGTATTTCTTTCTTTATTTCATTGCATGATCAAGGTTTTGCCTCTACAACTATTGCCTCATGTTTGTTGGCATCAACTAGACCAATTGTTTATGCTTTTGATATTGAACTCAATAGTGAGCTGTTCAATAAGATCCTGAATGCTTGTGCTAAACTGAACACTAATGCTCCTCCCAAGTGTATTTCATGGTTGTTGGATGAAGTCCTGCACTTTGCCTCTTCGATAAATAATGCCTCTACCTGTCTGAGGGATCTACCCCATAAATCTATCTTTTTACTTGCTATGGCATCTGGTGAGATTGTGGCACTTTCAAGGGTTGATGGCCACATTGAATTTTCGTAATCGTGGGAGGTAAATCTCTCTTTAAAGTGATAGTCAAAGAATAGAATATATAAATAGATATAGAAATAATTTAGAGAGAGAAAGACACAGCGAGGAGTGTTTAGTTTTTAGCTCATATCCTGCATTCTTGGTGAAAAACGAAACGTTGGTAGCCCTGGAAGATTGTTCCACTTCTAGAGGACCCTTCTCTGCACCCCGTGGAGTGCCTTAAGGCCTACCTGTTGAAGTGCAAAGCCTTTAAAGGCGATCAACTCTCTAAAGGGGATATGGCAGGATCTAATCTTTCTCTGAGACAGCTAAGGTCCAAACTCACCTATTTCATCAGAAGGGCTGACACTGATAGTATACGATTGGGTCATGACCCTAGAAAAGTGGCCTCTTACTTAAATTTCTTCAAATCTATGTCCTTTGCATGCCTAGAGGCTTGCACAGGATGAAAATATTCAAGAATGTTCTTCAAACATTACTTATGTCAGTTGAAAGAGATTAAACACTTTGTAGTGGCCGCTGGTAGTGTGATTAAACCAGCTTCTCAAGTGTTGTGCATGGACTCTTATGAACTGTTTAGTTAGGACTTCTCAGTCTACATAGTGCAAGGGGACTAATGTTCTTGTTTTCAATCTTAAATAGTATTGTAAAGAGTCGAAGGAGACATTTTCCATTTATGTCATGAGTGTTACTGTTATGATATTTTGGGGTTTGAAAACTTCGTTTTTTATATGTATCTACTGTATATAATGCTCCATTGCTGGCTGTTACATTTATGAAATTATGGATACAATAAAAGACTACTGTTCCCTTTTGTGTTTCCTTTCAATGGACCTACTGCACAGAATAAAAGTAGTATACCTCAATTTTCAACCCTCCTTTTATAGATTTTGGTGTTTTCATCTACTGGAGACAAAGGTCTTCTTCAGAGTGAGTGGTACGGTGCTACTGATTTCCTTTGCTGCCACTTTTTACAAACATATCACTCATAATTTGGTACCATAGTTACTAATGCTATGGGACATATGCCTATGTCTATGGGGTTTAAAGGGATAAAAGTATGCTGGCCACAACTGAGAATAATTGTTCTCCAATAAACTTCTATCAGGATGACATGGCTCGAGCCAAAACAAATGGATTTTGACATAGAAGAAAAACTAGTTTTGGTTTAGATAGCTATGTCGTCCTGATGGACCGCACATTACTTTCCACACCCTCCCAATTTTCAGTGTGGGGCCTTGCACCGGGCGATGGCTGCTCCTGGAATGGTTCAACAGCAAACATGTTAATTGCAGCATATTGAGATCAGGACTTGAAATAGCTGTCTTGACCACGTAACCTACACAGTCCTTCGAAGCAAGGTTAACTGTAACTCGGGAAGGATAACCATACCTTGTTATCACCATGTCCCTCATTTAAACACGATATCTCTCATGATATTCACTCAGGAAGTTAGAACTTATATATATATATATATATATATATAATATATATATATATATATATATAATAATATATATATATATATATATATATAAATATATATATATATATATATATATATACATATTTATATACATATGTATGTATATATTTATATATACATATATATATATATATATATATACATATATATATATATATATATACATACATATATATATATATATATATATATATTTGAATATGATATAATTATTATTTTTATTATTATTATTATTATTATTATTATTATTATTATCATTATTATTATTGTTGTTGTTGTTATTATTATTATTAGCTAAACTATAAACCTAGTTGGAAAAGAAGGAAACTATAAGATTAAATGTTCTATCAGGGAGTAATTAGCCAACGAGGAAAGGAAATGAAGAAATAAATATACCAAAAGAAAAGTAATTAGCAATCAATGTTAAATATCTTAAGAACAGTATCACGAATAAAATATATCTTGCATATATAAACTATAGAGAGATTTATATCATCATGCTCAACCTAAAGAAAATTTTCTACATGTCTGAACTACTGAACTTCCACCGAATTAACTGCTTTATTAGAAAGATCATTCCACAACTTGTTTATAGCTGGAATAAATCTACTTGAATAGAGTGTAGTATTGAGCTTTATTGAGCATGTATATATGAATTGATGGCCTACCTAATAATGCGAGCAGGATAGTTCTGTCTGGGAAAATCTTAATGCAAACGTTGTTCAGAGTTATAATAAAATTTATGTATCATTCCTAAAGAAGTAACTAAACAATAGTGCAGGATTTTAATAACTAGATCAGGAATCAAGATGAAATTCAACAGCCCTTCACCACACAGGAGAACTATACCCGAAATAGGGCAAAGGGAAAGAAAATAAAGACACTTATCAAGATCAAATTAATCACCGACAATCTTAAAAGACATTTTAAATAAGCAAATTGTTTACACAATTGAAGAAGAAACTAGCTGAACGTGTTTCTTAAAAGTAAATTTGCTATTAAAAATTACACCCAAAATTTCACGAGAGTTGTGTAGAATTAAAGAAAAATTATTAAAACCGAGAACTGTAAGTTGAGGAGCCACATTTTTCGATATACTGACAATCATAGTTTGATATTATGCCCCATAATCTGCACCATGCACTAACTTTAGTTAGATCTCCATAAAAGGATTCAGCAACCACTACATCTATATCCAGGAGATGGAGCTGTAGCAAAAACAGTTTTATCTTCTGCATATATAACGAGCTAGTTTTCTCTGCCAAACCCCATATCATAATTATATAGTAGGGAAAGTATTGAGCCATAAACACTTCCCGAGGAACACCGGAAATCACATTCTTTTACTCAATATGGTTGCCATCACGCTTTGTAATCTATTACTAAAAAAATTAATGATGATGCTAAGAAAAGACCTACCTACTCCCAAGTATATGAGTTTAGAAATAAGGGCCTCAAGCTTAACACCGTCAAATTAAACACTAAAATCAAGGCCAATCATACGAACTTCCTCCCCACAATCAAGGGACTTCTGCATAGCAGAGTGTACTCGTAAGAAGGGCATCAGATATACCAAGAATT
>NC_090730.1:76079860-76092360 GCF_036898095.1 Palaemon carinicauda | reverse complement strand
TAGTTGTGGTGTGTGCCTGCCGGCAAAGGCAGGCCGGCACACATCCCCCTTATACTGTACTAGTATTCTTCTGTATAGCATATACAGTAAGAAGAAAACTATAGTAAAGGTTTTGGTACAGCACTGTATCTTCTAACACTATTGTGTTTTCTTGCACAGCCCTTTACTGTTGCCCTCAGATAGGAAGCTGAGTTCTTCCCTGTCTATTATCCAGGATTTTAAAATCATTGCTTAGGTGTGAGCTCCACCTGTTTCCTATGGAAACCTTGCATTGGTTACTCTAGAAGAGATAAACCTTTTTTGATTTTATTATCTGGAAGGCTGCAGCAATGGGTTGTGAGGGAAACACAAGTGTGTGTCTTTCCTTTATGATTTGTTATGCTATAATATGCATATCCAGTGATACATAGTTCACTTGATACTCATGGAAATTTCTTCTCTTTACAGGAGGACCCTCCGAAGTGCGGAAATGTTTTCTGCAATGTCCGCAGCAAGAACCTCTGCGGACATGAGTGTTGTAGGAGACACGCAGCATGCGCTGTCTCCAAGGATGATCTCCAGTATTGGGACCCTCAGGTATGTACTGTATGCACTAACCTGATTACTGAGGCTTTTGATTCCCCTAGAACGGCGGAATCAAGGGATATAGCAAGGGAAAAGCTTCGTACTTGGGTAAGGGGCTTCAAGAAGAACACCTCTGGCCCTTATCTTCCAAGTGAGAAGATGAGGGCGTATCTTTTTCCCCAGGCATCAGCTGATGCAGTGATTCCCCAGCCTCAAGAGGAGATCCCTCAAGATCAAGTCCAGGTGGACGTGGAAGTCGCAGTTGCGATGCAAGACATCCAGTTGGATGACAGGATGTCTGACCTGGACGATCGTTTGGAAGAAGACCTCCTGGCAGAAGGTCAGGATGAAGTTGAAACCCCGGATGTCGTAGAGGATGTGGTCGACGAGGTGTCGGCTACTCCGGTTCAGATGCCGGAGCCTATCCCCTCAACATCGGCTGGTCTCCCAGTAGAACTGGGACAGGCCCTCTCTTCGATTGTTGGAATGATCCAACAAATGCAGAAGGAGAATCAGGAGAAGGCGGCTGCAATGGAACTGCGTATGCAGTCCCTGGCAGAATCACATGGGCCCCGGAAAAGGCTCAATGTGAAAGACCTTCCCATATGCTCAGATGCTAACCCATGGAGGTATGCTGAGCACATGCCGATGACGACTGGAAAGATCGTCATCTCGGATAAGCTGGGTTCAGTTCCCCTTGAGGAGGTAGAATTCTGGCCCAACAAGGCATCATATCCGGACTGCTATGTCCGGCTGAAAAAAGAACCAGCTTCAAGGGAGGAGACAGAGCCGAAGGAGGTCATTATTATGGACCACGCTAAGGCTCAAGCCCTACTTACATCCTCGATGAAACAGAGGGGCTTCTCTAACTCGAAGGTAGCTGCATTGAGCAAGAAGCTCCCTTCTTTTGTGTCCTCTCCTGATAGAGCCTTCCCCTTTTTACAGAAAGGGTTTGCGGCTGTCCTGAAGGCAGTCGAGGCCGGCAAGCCTTGCCCCTCCCTGGAGGAGTGTAAACCCTTGTCGCTGGCCCTGCCTATGGACCACAAAGACTGGAAGGATGTCCATCTGACATTCTCAGTGGGAAAGTTGGAGGCTGATATTGCCGGACGGCAATTCAGCGAGGACCTCCCCAAGCTGTCCGAATCTCTTTTACGAAGAGAGTTCGAGACAAAAGAAAGACTGGCTGCCTCAATGTCTCATCAGACTACTCTTGAGACGATGGCAAGTGACCCCAAGGTCCATGAAATGTTCATGGTAGTGGCTAAGTCTCACCTAGCCACAGTGACGAAGGACCTTTATGGCTTCGTCAAGGCAAGGAGAGCTTGCAGGGAGTTCGTGTTCACCGGGGCTTCGGTGAGACACGAGCCAAGGAAGTTAATCTCCTCCAACATTTGGGGAAAAGACCTTTTCCCTACCGATGTGGTCAAAGAGGTTGTTGATAAGGCCGCCGTGGAGAATAGAAACCTTCTCCAGAAGTGGGGCCTGGCTATCAAAAGAAAATCTTCCCCGGATGAGGGTCCTCAACCAAAGAGGAAGAATATGAGGACTAGGCTACCGTCTCGGCCAGCCAAGCCTTATAGACAGCAACAGCAACTGCAATTGCCATTGCCTCCAGTGCCCCAGATGGTGGCACAAACCCCGACTACTTTTCAGTGGGTACCCCAGGCTGTGCCAGGTCAGTCAACCACATTCACCCCAACGTTCGAAGGACAGTCTTCTTCCTTTCGTGCAAAACCTAGAGGAGCAGCCAGAGGCTCGTCTAGGCGCCCCTCAAGGGGAAGGGGATTCAGAGGTGGTCGTGGTCAGGGAGGCAAGACCTCAGGACGGCAGTCCAAGTGAAACGATACCGGTAGGAGGGAGACTGATGAAATTTTGGGATCGCTGGACCTTCGATCCCTGGGCCCAGAGCCTACTCAAGAATGGACTGGGCTGGAGCTGGTACAGCACTCCACCCCCGTGCCTTCGGTTTTTCCAACACTCCACCCCCGTTTTGGAGGAGTACGTTCAAGAACTGTTGGAGAAAAAGGTAATCCGAAAGGTGAAGTCCATCAAATTCCAAGGGAGGCTGTTTTGTGTTCCCAAGAAAGACTCGGAAAAGCTCAGAGTCATTCTGGACTTGTCGCCACTCAACAAGTTCATAGTGAATTGCAAATTCAAGATGCTAACACTGCAACACATAAGGACCTTACTGCCCAAGAGGGCATACTCAGTCTCTATAGACTTGTCAGACGCCTATTGGCACATTCCAATCAGCCGTCGACTCTCCCCCTACCTAGGGTTCAGGCTACAACGGAGACTGTACGCCTTCAGAGCCATGCCATTCGGGCTAAACATAGCCCCAAGGATTTTCACGAAGCTTGCGAGCGCAGCTCTCAAACAATTACGCCTAAAGGGAATTCAGGTAGTAGCCTACCTGGACGACTGGCTGGTGTGGGCAGCATCCGAGACCGAATGCTTGCAAGCTTCCAGTCAGGTGATCCAGTTCCTAGAGTACCTAGGCTTCAAGATCAACAGAAAAAAGTCTCGACTTTCTCCATCCCAAAAGTTCCAGTGGCTGGGAATCCACTGGGACCTTTTGTCACACAGTTTCTCCATCCCGACGAAGAAAAGGAAGGAGATAGCGGGCTCTGTCAAGAGACTTCTAGATTCCGAAAGGATATCAAGACGCGAACAGGAGAGGGTACTAGGCTCTCTCCAGTTTGCTTCAGTGACAGACCCAGTGCTAAGAGCACAGCTAAAGGATGCAACCGGAGTTTGGAGAAGGTATGCATCAAACGCGCGAAGAGACCTGAGAAGACCAGTGCCGCCTCGGCTACGTACTCTTCTCAGACCTTGGTCCCAAGCCAGACATCTAAAGAAGTCGGTTCTTCTTCAGCCACCTCCCCCGTCGATGACGATTCACTCAGACGCCTCAAAGGAGGGATGGGGAGGTCACTCTCATCGGAAAAAAGTCCAGGGGACTTGGTCCAAGCTATTCAGGACATTTCATATAAACTTTCTAGAAGCTATGGCAGTGCTCCTTACCTTAAAGAAAGTCTCTCCGCATCACTCGATCCACATAAGATTGGTGATGGACAGCGAGGTGGTTGTGAGATGCTTGAATCGACAAGGGTCGAGGTCACCACCTTTCAACCAAGTGATGTTAGCCATTTTCCGATTGGCGGAAAAGAAGAAGTGGTACCTGTCGGCAGTTCACCTTCAAGGAGTCCGCAATGTGACAGCGGACGCTCTATCCAGGTTCACACCCGATAGAGTCGGAATGGTCCTTAGACGCAGGATCATTCTCCTTCATTCTGAATAAAGTCCCAGAACTGCAAATAGACCTCTTTGCGACGAAAGACAACAAGAAGTTGCCCCTGTACGTGTCCCCGTACGAGGACCCCTTAGCGGAAGCAGTGGACGCAATGTCCCTCGACTGGAACAGATGGTCCAGGATTTATCTGTTCCCTTCCTCACAACCTTCTGTTGAGGGTCCTCAACAAACTGAGATCCTTCAAGGGGGGTAGCGGCAATAGTGGCCCACAAGTGGGCCGAACAGCGTGTGGTTCCCTCTGGCATTGGAACTACGGTTGAAGTTTCTACCGCTACCACATCCAGTTCTGACCCAGCGAGTCCAGAAGTCGACTGTCTGCGCTTCATTACAGAAAACCCGGACCCTGCAGCTCATGATTTTCTCGCCCTTGCGGTGAGAAAGCGTTTCGGGATTTCGAAAGCCAGCATAGACTTCCTAGAGGAATATAAGTGCAAATCGACTAGAAGGTAATATGAGTCATCTTGGAGAAAGTGGGTGGCCTTTGTAAAGGCAAAGAATCCGCAGGAGATCTCAACAGACTTCTGCTTATCTTTCTTCATCCACCTCCATGGCCAAGGGTTGGCAGCTAACACGATTTCACTGTGTAAATCCGCTTTGATGAGACCCATTTTATTTGCTTTCCAGATCGACCTAGGTAACGAGATCTTTAATAAAGTTCCGAAAGCCTGCGCTAGGCTCAGACCTTCAGCACCTCCAAAGCCCATCTCATGGTCTTTAGACAAAGTTCTTCATTTCGCCTCCCTGTTGAGCAATGAAGAATGTGCGTTAAAGGATTTGACGCAAAAAGTTATTTTCCTATTTGCACTCGCGTCCGGGGCCAGGGTTAGTTAGATCGTAGCCCTCTCGAGAGAGGCAGGTCGTGTTCAGTTCCTGGATGGGGGGATCTGAACCTGTTTCCGGATCCTACGTTTCTCGCCAAGAATGAGTTACCCACCAACAGGTGGGGTCCCTGGAGAATCTGCCCTCTGAAAGAAGATGCATCTCTATGTCCAGTAGAATGCCTAAAGGTCTATCTTCGTAGAACTTCAGACTTCAAGGGTGGTCAACTATTCAGGGGAGAAACATCAGGCTCAAATTTATCTCTGAATCAACTCAGAGCGAAAATCACATATTTTATTCGCAGAGCGGATCCTGACAGTACACCCGCAGGTCACGATCCGAGGAAAGTTGCCTCATCCCTAAATTTCTTTAATTGTATGGATTTTGAACATCTCCGTTCATACACGGGCTGGAAGTCTTCCAGGGTGTTCTTTCGCCACTATGCGAAGCAAGTAGAGGAACTTAAGAGATCTGTGGTAGCAGTGGGTCGTGTAGTTAACCCTACTGTTTAACTCTGCGAGGAACAGTGGTCTTAATTGGGACGATTAAGTCCAGGGTGAGTGTGTAGGTACATACTGTATTACAAACTAAATGAGGGCACCAAGTGCCCATATAGACTGTTCCTTCTTTCAAAGGTGAACCTAGCATAAGTTCAGACATGTGTGCCGAGCGTTTCTAACGCTAATATGATTGATTTGTAATACAGACTTTTATGACTTGATACCTTGGTATCTTATTAAAGTGGTGTTTAATGGTTTTTCTTTCAGATAAACAAGTTCTGTTTACTATCATACTTATGCTTAAAGTTTTGGGTTACCCTCTTTTATATATATATATATATATATATATATATATATATATATATATATATATATATATATATATATATATATATATATATATGTTGTTAACCTGTCTGTTTATTATCTGTCAATAAACTTGTTCTTGAGAACCTTGCGTCTCTTTCACCTGTGTCAATTTATTGGTATAATTAAGCATTTTGATTCTATGTATCTTATCTGGGATAATTCTGATAGAATTGTTCTGTTATGCAAGCTATGTTGCATTGGTTTATGTAGTCCCCTAATGGGAGGACTCCGTCCCTTAAAGGGACGAGGGCGGTTTTATTAGTTTCTTCCTATGCGGATATAAACCTTTGTCCAATACAAGAATTGTGCGGATTACTGGTCAATATATATTGACGCAGTGGTTCTATACAAACTATGCTTTACTTAATATAGGGCGAAACCACTATATTAGCTTGCCTGGTATTCATACATAGATATATGTACTCTTCGAGACTTTCCAGAGTCTAGTAGGACTCTTCCCTGTAGGGGGCAGGAAGCTCTAACATAGTTTATAGTTAGTTGAAAAGATGTATAACGGTAACATCTTAGGTCTCTAGGTCTAGTCGACCGGGAAAAAATTACCTCCGGGGAGTACGGCACGTTCTGAGAATCCACAGATACAGTAATGCTCTGGTACACTTCCATCAGGACGACATGGCTTGAGCCCAAAAAACGGATTTTGAGCGAAGCGAAAAATCTATTTTTGGGTGAGATGGCCATGTCGTCCTGATGGACCCGCCCTTGCCTTTCTAAGAAAGGGCTGTAGGACCCCTCCCTACATACAGTATCTGTAGCACCTCGTGTACGCTACAAGGAATACAGATGGCGCCAGGATTGGCGCCAGGCCCGCATACGAATCGGGGGATAGGGAAGCCTTGGGAGCGGCTCCCCTTTTTCTTTCCCGAATTCGTATCTCGTCAATCACCTCCTACGAGACGAAATCTCTGTCCAGGTTGTAGATTGCCATGTGACGTGTCTAGAATACGTCCTCTGATATGTCGCGATATCCCTTTCACGAGGGATACTCGCTCCAGGAGTTAGAATTCTGGTACCTTAAGGTAAATTCTCTGGGAATATCGCCGTAGTTGTAATATACCCTAGGAAGCTACCCTATAGGAACTTCCATCAGGACGACATGGCCATCTCACCCAAAAATAGATTTTTCGCTTCGCTCAAAATCCGTTATATACATATATATATGTATATATATACAGTATATATGTATATGTATATATATATGTATATATATATATATATATATATATATATATATATATATATATATATATATATATATATATATATATATATATATACATATATACAGGTATATCTATACAAATATAGATGATATATACATATATATAAGTATATATATATATATATATATATATATATATATATATATATATATATATATATATATATATATATATATATAGTATATATATATATATATATATATATATATATATATATATATATATATATATATATATATATCATAATAGTCCCGTTTCCGGGCACTACAAATATATATTATACATTACGGCTGGCAAGCTACACAATCTTTCGTGTTTCAAACTCACCTGTTTGTTTTTACATAAATCTGTAATGTTTGAATGATACACGAACAATGAGAAATTATACATATATATATATATATATATATATATATATATATATATATATATATATATATATATATATATATATGTATATATATATATATATATATATATATATATATATATATATATATATATATATTATGTACATATATATATATATATATATATATATATATATATATATATATATATATATATATATATATATATATATATATATATATATATATATATATATATATATATATATATATATATATACATATATATATATATATATGCGTAAAAATCACAGAGAAACGGGATGCTCAGATGCAGAAGAACCACAGGAAAAATTAAAATACGAAATATACGATTAAGTCTTGACTAGATTCATGATACTTCTTCAGAGGACTGATTAATTGAGAGAGGTTTCTTTACATTTTATAGGGAAAGTAAACATACGAACATACATATAGAGGCTTACAGAACAATGACACTCCCATACCAGCTACCTGGGCTGTGGTCAGGTGTTTACTGGGCGGAGATCCAACAACATTAGACACCTGCCAAATAGGGTCATTTCTGGTGAGAGTTTAATTCTTGTTTTTGACTTTCAATACAGTTTATTTTTATGATTAACGGTAGCCTTATCTATATAAATACATAAGCAAAACTATATGTATATGTAAAACACATCTATATATAAATATATAAAAAGGCATATACATACGAATACACAGACATGCATTCATACACAAACATGCATATATACATAGACATATACATATGTGTACACATATTGGTATACATATACAGACACCTGATTAACATGTATGTTGTACCAACCGTGTGTCACACAATTGTACATAATTCCTTTTGCATATATTATGCTTGTATCTTCGCTCTTCCCTCGCACTAAACGAACATGAAAATTCATGTGTGCTGTTTTCCT
Organism: Palaemon carinicauda; assembly: GCF_036898095.1. Lineage (NCBI taxonomy): Eukaryota > Metazoa > Arthropoda > Malacostraca > Decapoda > Palaemonidae > Palaemon > Palaemon carinicauda. The sequence continues at coordinate 76,084,251 of NC_090730.1, read as the reverse complement.
CTGCAACATTGTCTGTCTTGTTAACTTGTTATGTCCTGTTGGCTTGAGGTTTTGTATATAAAGGAGAGTGTTCTATAATAATATAACTCAGTTGATTGCATCCTGCCTTTGAGTTCACAACCCTCTCTCGGCACCGTCACATTGGTGACCCCAGAAGTCCACTCGCTCCCACTGCCTTCCACCCCCACCTCCCTCGCCCGTCCATCGTTGGTACTATGGCGGACTCTACTACAGCAGTTGGCGCTGCGGCCGCCCCATTGAAACTTTCACCGTTCGCCAGCGGAGAGGCATTTGCTTGGTTTCAGCGCGCAGAAGTCCAGTTTCGCATCAACGGCGTGACTCGCTCAACCACCAAAGCAGATTATGTTCCCGCGGTGATACCCGAGGACACCTTCCCGGAAATATCCGACTGGCTTTGTGAACAAGGAGACACGCCAATAGCATATGACGCCCTCAAAACATACCTTCTGCAGCAGTACTCGCCGTCGCCAGCCGCACGTGTAGCAAAGCTTTTTCAGCTCTCGCAACAACCGTTGGGGGACCAAAGGGCTTCGCTTGCCCTCAGGGAAATGACCAGTATCGCTCGCCTTCAACCTGCCGCAGACGGCTCTCCTCGTGAGGTGAACCTACTTCGTGCCCTTTGGATACGCCGTTTACCCGGACCTATACGCGCTGCCATACCCGATGTCGATAGTTTACCCATAAAGGACTTGATGACCAAAGCCGACGCCCTTATGGACAGCCACTTCAAGACCTCCATCAACGCCTCCACCCCTGACGACGAGGATGCCTATTCAACGTCAACCGAAGCTGACATGAATGCCGTAGGACATACACGCCTACCCCGTGACGTGCCGAAGCGGCGACAAAGCCGCCCACCACCCACCAATCGCTCGTAACCCAACAAACGACTTCTACAGCCACTTACTACCTCCCATCCGCCGCAGTTTTGCTACTACCACTTCAGATTCGGGGCAACTGCGAAGAAATGTGCCGAGGATTGTCAGTGGCCAAAAAACGTGTAAGTAGGCCATCGCTCGTGGCGGTGGCCTTTGTGTTTCTAATCTTTTCTTTTTACAGGATGTAGGAACGGGCGTGCGATTTTTGGTAGACACGGGTGCTTATCGTTCTCTTTTGCCAAGGAATGTCTTCAAGACACGACGTAGTCTGTCTATATTTGCTGTCGTCCGCTTGGTAGCTGCCAACGGATCTGCGATACCCACCTACGGTTACGAGAACCTCACATTATCGTTCGGAAACGGTAAATTCAATTGGAAGTTTCTCGTTGCTGACGTCACCATGCCAATCCTCGGTGCGGATTTCCTCTCTCATTTCCACCTTCTGGTCGATGTAGCCCACCGACGATTGGTCAACGCAGACTCGTACTTGTCGACACCTCTTCAACCCGCCCCCTCTAACCTCGCTCTCCACATTAGCGCACCCACGGATGCCTACGCCCACCTCCTCACGTCGTACCCGGAAGTTTTCCGTCCAGAACTTCACCAAACGCCCACGGTTCCTGCCAAGCACGGTATTTATCACAATATCAAGACAACGGGACCCCCAGTCTTCGCAAAATTCAGACGTCTGGCACCGGAACGATTGGCAGCCGCCAAACAGACGTTCGCCGAAATGGAGGAAATGGGCCTTTGCCAAAAGGCCTCCAGCCCATGGTCGTCACCCTTACACATCGTTCTGAAGAAAGACGGCTCCCTCCGTCCGTGCGGGGATTACAGGCGCCTGAACATGCAAACAGAACCGGATCACTACCCCCTCCCAAACATTGCCGACGTGACCTCCTACCTGCACAAAGCAAAGATTTTCTCTACGCTCGATCTCCTGAAAGGGTATTATCAGGTGCCTATGAACCCAGAAGACATCCCCAAGACTGCCATCACCACTCCGTTTGGTACATACACCTTCAATTACTCCTGTTTTGGCCTTCGTAATGCTGGGGCCACGTTTCAACGTCTCATGGATGGCATCTTAGGGGACCTCCCTTTCTGTGTATGTTATGTGGCCGACATACTTGTGTTCTCCTCCTCAAAAGAGGAACACCTCCGTCACCTGCGCATCGTGCTCGACCGCCTGCAACAAAACGGCCATGTAGTCCGGTACGACCAGTGTACCTTTGGCTCCAACGAAGTGTCGTTCTTAGGGCACCGCATCACTCCTGAAGGTGTCCACCCCCTCCCTGAGAAGGTAGCAGCCGTTCAGAACTTCCCCGTGCCCTCGACCGTCAAAGCTCTGCAGGAATTCTTGGGCATGATCAACTATTATCATCGTTTTCTGCCAGCCATTGCCGCCACTCTTGCTTCCCTCTACGCCTCCCTCAAGGACACCGAAGGACCTGAAGTGGGGTCCCCTTCAAGAAGTAGCCTTCTGCAATGCAAAGAAGGCCCTATCAACTGCTGCGGCTCTCACTTTTCCTATCCCACACGCCCCTCTCCTTCTCTCCACCGATGCCGGCGACGACCCTATTGGTGCAGTACTCGAGCAGGTGGTCAAAGGCTCTCCCCGCCCATTGGATTTCTTCAGCAGAAAACTGTCCAAGGCAGAATCGGGTTATTCTACCTTCGATCGAGAATTGCTGGCGGTGCATTTGGCTGTCCGTCACTTTCGCCATTTCTTAGAAGGTACGCCCTTCGTCATTCGCACAGACCACATGCCTCTAGTGCACGCCTTCACTCGACAGTCTGACGCCTGGTCCGCCCTTCAACGCCGACATCTCTCCGCCGGGGCTGAATACAATTGCACCCTCCAATACCTCCCTGGGAAAATGAATCCCGTTGCCGATGCCCTGTCAATAAATACATTGGCTGCCGTTCAACTGGGATTGGATTACAACGCCCTGGGTGAAGCCCAACGACAGGATCCAGAGTATCAAGCTTGTAAGACATCCTGCACGTCCCTCTGTTGGGAAGACTTTCCCCTCGAAGACTCCAACACCACCCTCCTCTGTGACGTCAGTACTGGTAGACCGCGACCTTGGATTCCTGCTCCCATGCGCCAACATGGCGTTTGATTTCTTTCACGGCCTTTCACATCCCTCGTGCCGTTCTACTGCACAGCTGCTGAAGGCAAAGTTCATTTGGCACGGCATTTCTAAGGATGCTAAGGATTGGGTCCGCGCCTGTACTTCTTGCCAAACTTCCAAAGTACATCGACACACGGATTCAGGAGTGGCCACCTTTCCTCAACCTCAGCGTCGTTTCGCACACATTTACGTCGACGTTGTAGGCCCCCTACCCACATCACAAGGACATCGTTACCTGTTTACCGTTATCGACCGCTCCACTCGTTGGCCTGAAGCCATTCCCATGGAAACTGCAACGTCCGCCTCATGTACATCTGCCTTACTCTCAGGATGGATTGCAAGATTTGGTATCCCTGAGCATATTACTTCTGACAGGGGTACCACTTTCACCTCTCAATTGTGGACATCATTAGCGAATCTTCTGGGCATCACCCTACATCAGACAACGACCTACAACCCCGCTGCCAATGGAATGGTTTAACTTTTTCATCGAACCCTCAAAGCAGCTTTGATGTCCCGCTGCAAGGATTGCAACTGGTTTACTCAGCTTCCCTGGGTCCTCCTGGGACTAAGGACCACTCCTGAAGACGCCCTTGACGTCTCGGCAGCTGAATTTTTTCCTTCTACAACCTCCTCCGACGATCTCCAGCGCAGACTTACAAGCCCCCAGCGAAGCATCACATACCAACGGACTTGCACTCTGCAACGCACGTCTTCCTGCGCAACGACACCAGCAAGCCACCACTAACACCCCCTTACACGGGCACTTTCCTTGTGATCCGACGCAGTCCGAAAGCATTACTCCTAAACTTTCGGGACAAAGAAGACTGGGTCTCCATTGATCGTCTAAAACCTGCTTATCTTCTGCCAGATGACCCGCCTACAGTTTGCCTCGCTAGATCAGGGCGCCCTATTTAACATGTTCAGTATGTCATTTTTAGAGGGGGAGCCATGTACCAACCGTTTGTCACACAATTGTACATAATTCCTTTTGCATATATTATGCTTGTATCTTCGCTCTTCCCTCGCACTAAACGAACATGAAAATTCATGTCTGCTGTTTTCCTCTGTAACATTGTCTGTCTTGTTAACTTGTTATGTCCTGTTGGCTTGAGGTTTTGTATATAAAGGAGAGTGTTCTATAATAATATAACTCAGTTGATTGCATCCTGCCTTTGAGATCACAACCCTCTCTCGGCACCGTCACAATATATATATATATATATATATATATATATATATATATATATATATATATATATATATATATATATATATATATATATATATATATATATATATGTATATATATATATATATATATATATATATATATATATATATATATATATAT
>NC_090730.1:76062360-76072360 GCF_036898095.1 Palaemon carinicauda | reverse complement strand
CTATTTTATTTTAATTTTTTATTATTTCTCTTGTAGTTTATTTATTCCCTTGTTTCCTTTCGACACAGCTATTTTTCCTGATCAAATACTTTTTCGTATGTCACTATGTTTTTTCAACTAGGGTTGTTGCTTACCTAATAATAATAATAATAATAATATTAATAATAAAAACAATAATAATAATAATAATAAATGGAGGAGATTTCATATTAGTAAAACTAATTGAGCTTTTTACAAAAAGTCTTCAAGAATAATCTCTACCTACAGCTCGGAAAAACATAATCATCATACTAATACACAAAAAGGGACACAAAAAGAGCTGAATAAGGACTTCCCAATAATTTTATTGATAATATATAATATAGAATATTCACAAAGATCATTATAGGCCGAATAGAACAACAACTAGACTTTAAAGATAAAAGAACAAATGAGGAGGCACGATTTTAATGCAGATATTCAACAACTAACCATATCCATGTAATTAACGAGATAAAAGAAAAATCAACAGAATTTGTCAAACTACAACTGTGGCATTTATAGACTATGGGAAAACTTTTGGCTCTTTCAAAACTTCAGCAGTAATGAAAGGTCTTTAAAGACAAGGACTAAAGGAGTCTTATATTAGAACACTTGAAGTTATCTAGGTGGGAAGAACAGTAATCCTAATATCAAATAAAGAAAATGAGAAAATCTCTCCTAGATTATTCACAGTGCGCTTAAAAGATTTTAATAATTTCGATTGGAAAAAGAAATGTGGAAATTAACATTAAGGGAAAATACCTTAAAAGCTTATGTTTGCCAGATGACATAGTTCTGATTAGATAATCTTTGGAGGCATTGCAAAAGATGATGGAATATTTAAATTGAGAAAGCAGAAATATAGGGCTGAAAATGAATATGATAAAAACTATGGTAATACTCAATGAAAAGGCAAGAGCAAAAAATCAGGGTTTTGGTTGAACCTTTTGAGATTGCTAATGAATATATGTAAGGATAAGGAGAATATAAATGGTAAAATACTATATTCTCTAAAAAGAACATTATTTAATCAGTTGGTCACACCAGTATTAACTTATGTATCAAAAACATGGAGCCTAACTAAATCTCTCAAATATAAGTTAGTTGCAACTTAAAGCCCTATGGAAATAATAATGATCGGAATAACACTAAGAGTAAGAAAAAGAGCAACATAGATACGAGATTAAGCTAGGGTAGTGGATATTCTAACGTGTAAAATAAAAAAAAAAATCACATGGGTTAATAAAAGATATTCCAAAAGAAGCAAGGGAATAAAAGAACACGATGTATTGGCGAACTAAAAAAGTTTCCGGATGTGGACTATCATACAAAGACCATAAACAGACGCCAGCGGAGGGACATGCCTGATGCCTTTGTTCTGAAGTGGACTAGTTACGGCTGGCGATGATTATGATATATATATATATATATATATATATATATATATATATATATATATATATATATATATACATATATATTTATATATATATATATATATATATATATATATATATATATATATATATATATATATATATATTTGTGTGTGCGTGTGTGTATGTATATGTGAATTGTGTGTGTGTGTGTGAAAAGATAAACCTCCACAAGAAGAAAAATGAAAAGATAGAAGAATTGAACATGTTTTTATGATGCACATATTTTTTTTCTAATTAAAATGGATTTGATTCATTAAAACTAATATTGATAATGCTGATAAAATGTAATATAGTTTCAAACGTTTTCTCAAAATGATAAACTTATTATTTTCGCACCTTGTGTTTATAATTAAAGAAAAAAATAATAAACACTTATTGCTGTAAACAAAAACTAAAATTTTATGATTTATTTCAAGATATGGAAAAATATAAGTAATACATTCTCTTCGGGAAATAAAAGTACTTTTGATAGCTTTTTTATCTTGTTTATATCATTAAATGGACTTCATGTGAATGTCTCCTACATAACAACAAAAATAATCAGGTAAATGAGTAATGATACGACTTCTCTTCCTGTGTGCCCGTATGTGTGCTCGTGTGTCTAACTAGGTGTTTGTCCGTGTCTTTGATATTATCCCTAACCTCTAGGGATTGAGAGTCTGAAGTCATAAAGACAAACTCTTAGTAAAAATGAAATCGAGAAACCATTCAAGAAGAACTAAAGATCCCTAAAAAAATAAGCTTAGAAGAACGATTACCCCATTCATGTATCATGGCTATGGTAATACCAATGACACAGTTTAATGAATGTACTCTCTCTCTCTCTCTCTCTCTCTCTCTCTCTCTCTCTCTCTCTCTCTCTCTCTCTCTCTCTCTCTCTCTCTCTCTCTCTAACCGAAAAATGTTCCTATCTGATTTATTCATTTACATAATCGTTACGTAAAAAGGAATAGCATCTGTCTTAAAAAATATGAAGACAGTCTGGCTATACATTTATGTTCATATATATATATATATATATATATATATATATATATATATATATATATATATATATATATATATATATATATATATCTTCTTCGACTAAAGCTTTTCTCGCTATGTAGGATGGAAATTTCTTGAGAGCCGTTTCTAATTTCTTCTGTCTCCGATGTCCTCCACTGTGAAATCTTTCTCCTCCATATTTGCTGTTACACAATCCATCCACCTTCTCTTTGGTCTCCCCCTCCTCCTGGAATATCCATCTCCAACAACCTCCTCCCAACACACTCCTGGTCTCTCCTCATTACGTGCCCAAACCAGTGGAGTCTTTTTTTCTTTGATTTTCTTTGACACCTCTGTAACATTTATTGTTCCCCTTACCAAGTCATTCCTAACCTTATCCAGTCTCGTGATCCCAGCCATCCATCTTAGCATTCTCATCTGTGCAACATCCATTTTCTTCTCAAAGATCTTTTTCATGGGCCAGGTCTCTGCACCATAAGTCATGGCAGTTTTATATACCTTTCATTTTAACTTTATGTTAATTCTTCAATCACACAACACTCCCGACACTCTTTTCCAATTATTCCATCTAGCTTGAATTCTACAGTTCAATTCCATTTGGAGCAGTGCTGTTTCCTCCACATATAACCCTAGGTACTTGAATTTTTCTGTCCTCTCTGCTATTTCACCTAGCAAATATGTCTTTAGATTGGTTATGCAGGTTGCAACACATATACTTTGTTTTTATTCTAATGATTTTTAGCCCTCTGCTTTTCCAATTCCTCTCTCCATCTCTCCAGTTTCCCCTCAAATCCTTCTCTGGTTTCATCACACAGAACTATATCATCTGCAAACAGCATAGTCTATGGTGACTTTTCCCTCACTCTTTCATTGATTACATCCGTTACTATATTAAACAAATGGAGGCTTAATGATGACCCCATATATATATATATATATATATATATATATATATATATATATATATATATATATATATATATATATATATATATATATATATATATATATGTATATATATATATATATATATATATATATATATATATATATATATATATATATATATATATATATATACATATATATATATATATATATATATATATATATATATATATATATATATATATATATATATATATATATATATATATATATATATATATATATATATATATATATATATATATATATATATATATATATATATACATGTATATATATATATATAAATCTTAATACATATATATATATAGATATATATATATATATATATATATATATATATATATATATATATATATATATATATATATATATATATATATATATATATATATATATATATGTGTGTGTGTGTGTGTGTGTGTGTGTAAATATCACCCACGAAAGGCATTTAATACCGAAGTCTATCTTGGGAATATATATCCACTTGGAATTCATTTTATGGTAACAGCTTCTGGCCGGGTGGAGATTCGAACCCCCACCTGTGGGCCGGAAACCATGCCAGCACGACTCTACCGACTGAGCTATCAAGACAGATAAAAGTTTATGACAAGTCCCCGTACATATTCCTGTCGAATTCAGGAATCTGTTCATAGACTTTGAAATAAACCCATCTCCACCATGATAGCTGAATCGTGAGTTTGCTACACGTGGTTGTTTTAAATGAACATATATCACAAGCACACGTGATTTCAATCAATGTAAATATCACCCACGAAAGGCATTTAATACCGAATTCTATCTTGGGAATATATATCCACTTGGAATTCATTTTATGGTAACAGCTTCTGGCCGAGTGGAGATTCGAACCCCCACCTGTGGGCCAGAAACCATGACAGCACTACTTTACCGACTGAGCTATCAAGAGATTTAAAAGTTTAAGACAAGACCCCGTACATATTCCTGTCGAATTCAGGAATCTGTTCATAGACTTTCAAATAAACCCATCTCCACAATGATAGCTGAATCGTGAGTTTGCTACCCGTGGTTATTTTAATTGAACATATATCACAAGCACATGTACGGGGACTTTTCATAAACTTTTATCTCTCTTGATAGCTCAGTCGGTAGAGTTGTGCTGGCATGGTTTCCGGCCCACAGGTGGGGGTTCGAATCTCCACCCGGCCAGAAGCTGTTACCATAAAATTAATTCCAAGTGGATATATATTCCCAAGATAGAATTCGATATTAAATGCCTTTCGTGGGTGATATTTACATTGATTGAAATCACGTGTGCTTGTGAGATTGTTCTTCTTACTGCTCTAACTTTGTAAAAGGTGAAGTTTATATGGGATAATAGTTTTCAGGAAGCCTCTGACTCTATAGAGGCGAGTTTATCAAGTCCTTCAGTACTTCATGCTCTAAATTTTCAAAAAGCTTTTAAGTAAGCAATTGATGCAAGTGATTTGGTTGTGGCTAGGGGTTGTTACAAGAAGATAGTTTATGAAAAGATCATCCTGTTGCTTATTTATCTAAGAAATTCAACTGTAACCATTGTAATTATTCGACTATTGAAAAGGAAGCTTTGGCCTTACTGTACGCTCTGCAACACTTTGAAGTATATGTATATTCAATTTATGTATATCATGTTATAGGGGCTGTGATGAATGCTATTTTTACCTATTGAATTTTAATGTAAAAATAAAACCATTGTAACAATAGGTTACAAGAGTTTCTGGATATTTCCCAGAGCTACTTCTGTGTCATGGTGCGTCACCGCTGGCCAGGCAAGCACGTTACATAATCTTAGCCCTATAGGTTCAGGAATTCTCTAGAGAAAAGGGCCTGGTATACAAGAGGCCCTCAAGTAGTGTTTGAGGCAGACTTGACTCATTTATCTTGATAAACACTGCTCGTGTTTGGAGGCATTTTAGTTATGCCGTTTTGACCCGAAGTTCTGTATTCCTTTCACAATATAATATCTCGAAGAAGATAAGGAATTCTTGGAAGATCAGAATTTCATCAGAAGGTGTGTTGCTGCTTATCATCTTCTTTTATATCTGTCCAACAAATTCTTCAAAATACGGAGATGAGTTTTGTTGTCATGTGTCCATCCCTCCATGGAAACTTGAAAGCCAAGACCTTCATAACCATACTTTCATGTAAATTATCTACTTGGTGTGCTGTGAATATTCTCTGGACCTTGTTGAATATTGCAAATGCTTATAATAAATCTTAAATATTGATAGCAATATTGTTTACTGGTTATTATCTTCTTTTGTTGTTCCTGTTTTACTATGTCTTGCTAAATCAATTGTTAAGGGAATAAGTCATATTAATTAAACTTTTACATAATCCACATTAAATAGTAGCCGGACGTAACAGCTAGCAATTCGTGGTCGAAGGTAGGGTAGCCAGATTTTGCCTTGGATACTTTTCTACTGAAGACCACATGCTCGAGTACTTCACCAATGGTGACATCATTAGCATCAGTTGAGAGAAGGAGAGGGGCATGTGGCACGAGAAAGGTGAGAGGAGCACCAGTTGTTATGGCATTCTGTGTTGCAGAAGGCCACATCCTGAAAAGGGCCCCACTTCAGATCTTTTGGCTTGCTCTTAAAGGAGTCATAGAGAACGCAAGAGTGGCGGCGATGGCTGGCAAGAACCGGAGATAATAGTTTATCATGCCAAAGTTTTCTCGCAATGCTTTGACGGTTAAGAGTATGGGAACTTTTGAACGGCTGATACCTTCTCAGCGAGAGGGTGGGTGCCTTCACGAGTGATGTGGTGCCCTAAGAATTATACTTCATTCGCCCAAAAAGTACATTTGTTATACCGGAATGCAATGTGTATGTGACGGAGGTGTTCCTATTTGGAAGAAGAGGCCATAAGTATGTCATCCATGTAACATAAGCAGAAAGAGAGGTCCCCTAAGATGTGTTACATGAGGTGTTAAAAATTGGCAACAGCATTATAATGGCCAAAACATGAGTAATTGAATGTACATGTGGTGAAGGAGGTGGTGATGCCAGTCATGGGGATATCTTTTCGGCTCAAGGGCACTTCATATTACCCATCCAGTAGGTCGAGAGTGGAGAACAACTATACTTCGTGCAAGTAGGAGGTAATGTTGGCGATGTTGCGGAAAGTTACTTATCTGGTTCTGTCTGCCTGTTTAAACGCCTGTAATCACCATTAGGTCATTGGGAGACATCCTCCTTTAGGATGATGTGTGGGGCTAACAGCCATAAGCTTGAGGCTACCAAAGGATCGAGGGTTAGATGACTGAATGTGGCAAACACCAGGAGCCCCGCCATCTTGATATGGTGATAAATACTGTGCTTGGTGGAAACCATGGGTGTTTGTCAAATTTTTGTCGGAATACTTCCAGGTAGAACATGAGGAGGTGGGCATAGGCTTTCATCGCATGTGGAGTATGAGGCTGGAGCTGGCAGGTTGAAGGGTTGTTGGCGAGTATGATGTTGCGTTGACTAAAAGTCAATGTGTCACTTCCACAAGGAGGTGGAAATGGGTGATGAAATCCGCATTGATTATTGGCAATGTTTTGTCGGCAATAAGAAACTTCCAATGAAATTTGGCACTCTCAAACAATAGTGTGAGTTTCTTGTACCCATGGGTGAGGACCTCAGATCTGTTGAAAGCTACCAGGCAGACGTCAGCAGACTTAGAATAAAATGACTAAAGCATGTCCTGTGGAGTGACATTAGTACAACTGAATAGCAATCACGAGTGTCTATCAAAAAAAAAAAAAAAACATCAGGAACTGCATTATTTAGAAAGAAAAAAATAGTGACCGGGGAGGCTACCGCCACAAGAGATAACCTACTTTCCAAGTTTTTTTGGCCACTATTAACTGTCCACACCTTTCTTCGCAGCAGCCATGAATATGGAGTGGTAGTAACATAAATGCGGCTGATGTGCTTTAATAAGTTGCTAAACATGTCATTGGTTGGGGTATGAACTAGGGGTGACATATGTGGATGGTTGCAGCTCTAGCATGTCACACGGAAGGCGCCTGTGTCTTACTGCATTCACGTCGGAATTGGTTAGTGAATGGAGGCGTTGATGGAGGTCTTGGATGTGGTGAATTGGCTGACCATAAGGGCCTTAACTTTGGTCATCAGTTCCTTCAGGGGTGTGTGATTTTTGGTCGACATTGGTGATTACCATTCCCTTCTACCAAAGTTACTCTTCAGGAGATGACGTAGTCATTCAAAGCCTGCTGATGTTTGACTAGTAGCTGCCAACGGATCGGAGATCCACACCGAAGGGTAGGAGGCTAATACTATCATTTGGGAGCTCCAAATTTTATTGGAAATTCCTTGTTGCTGCCATAACATTAACACTACTCAGTGTGGATTTCCCCACACCTTTCCACAACCTAATTGATGTGGGGTATCAACGATTAGTCAACGCGGACTTGTACTCGTCGACACTTCTTCGACCAGCCTCCTCCACCCTTGCACTCTACATCAGCGCACCCATGGATTCCTATGCCCACCACATGTTTTACCTGAAAGTCTACCGTCAAGAAGTATGACAAATACCCACGGTTCCCAGCAAGCAGGGTATTTATAACAACATCAAGAAAATGGGGCTCACAGTGTTTGCCAAACTAATGTGTTGGGCCAAGGATCATTCAGCAGCCATTAAACGTTCTCCAAAATGGAAGAAATAGGGCTTTGCTAAAAGACCTCAATCCCATGGCCGTCGCCCTTACACACTGTCCTGAAGAAAGATGGATCCCTTGTGGGGATTACAGATATCTGAACATGAATTGAACACTTTTCTTCAACCTCCGCAACATTTTGCCCATATTCACATCGACGTAGTAGGTCGCTTACCAATATCACAAGGACATCATTACCTATTTACTGTCATTGACCACTCCACTTGTTGGCCTGAAGCCATTATCATGCAAACGGCAACATCCGCTTCATGTACATCCGCCTTATTCTCGGGGTGGATAGTGAGATTTGGTATCCCTAAGTATATTACTTCTGACATCATTAGTAAATCTAGGGCATCACCCTTCATCAGACAATCCCCTACAACCCTGCAGCCAATGGAATGGTTGAGCATTTTCATTGCATCCTTAAGGCAGCTTTGATGCCCCCCTGCAATGACTCCAACTAGTTTACTCAGCTTTCCTGGATTCTCCTGGAATTAGGAACCACTCCTAAGGAAGCCCTGTATGTCTATGCAGCAGAAAACGTCGTTCCTGTTAAGTTTTTTCATCTTCAACTTCCTCTGATAATCTCCAGTGCCTATGTCGAGTTGTTAGGAGGTTTAGTCCATGCTGTCAGACTTACAATACCCCAGCAAAGCAACACATACTGCAACGACACTAAAAAGCTACCTGTAACACCCCCTTGTACGGGCCCTTTCCTCCTGATCCATCACACGCTGAAGGCTTTGTTAATTAACATTCATGGCAAAGAAGACTGGGTCTCCATTGATCACCTTAAAACCTTTGTATCTCCTGCAAGATGACCCACCTACAGTTTGCCTCTCTAAAGCATGACACTCTATTTCACATGAATGTCTCTTTTAGGGGGAGCTATGTACCGCACATATTTCACAACACTCTCATACAACCTGTTTAAGTCTGTTATTGCATGCTTTAGTTTGTTTGAATTCTCATGACATTCTTCCTTGTAAGTGCTTGTATATGAGATCGTTAGAAACATTTACGTTGCTACAAATTAATTTTACCTTCTCAATCACCAAAGGTGTATTCATCTTTTTACTTTTAATAATCACAAATTCTATTTTTTCCTCTTATAGGTACGGTATCAAGCTTGTGTTGGTGTGTGATGCAGATATGCATGAAATATGTAACACCATAGTCTACCCATGGAAGATCACAGTCAAGGGGCCTAGGAGGTCGACTCTGGAAGAAGATTTCACATGTGACCCGATTGAGCCTTTTCAACCAAAGGACGAGCTGGCTCGACAGAATTTTTGCCCCAAACCTCATATTCCTAAGGAATTTTGGGAAAGGTGCTATCCCTAAAAGATTCAGTGGCCGTGTTCAATTATGAACAAAATCGGACTCTACAGTGTCAGGAAGTCAGCAGGACGAAGGGGATGCTGTAGCGTTCCCTACATCATGATCGGTCCAAATTGGAAAAAAAACAGGAGACTGACGTTCATATGTACAACCTGCACATGATGTTACAGTAACTATCTCTCTCTCTCTCTCTCTCTCTCTCTCTCTCTCTCTCTCTCTCTCTCTCTCTCTCTCTCTCTCTCTCTCTCTCTCAACAGAAGTGGAGTAGAGCCAGAAAAGCTTCATATCCTAGAATTTGATAGTGAATCACAAACAAGTATTTGTAATTTTAAAAGCCTTCTCCAACTTTTTTATTGCCATTTTGCATGAAATCCTCTCCTTTCTGGTTTCAAAGACATTCCCAGTCTCCTTATAATCTTCGACACATGCTCTGTTACCTTTAATGCTTTCTTTATTTGATGACTCCATCCATTATATCTTAATTTTACTCATATTGAATATAAAACTACGATTTATTCGATATATAGATATATAATTTCTGTGTATAAAT
>NC_090730.1:76022360-76042360 GCF_036898095.1 Palaemon carinicauda | reverse complement strand
ATATACATATATGTTTATATAAAAATATATAAATTTATATATATATATATATATATATATATTATATATATATATAAATTAATATATATATAAGTATATTTATACATATATATATGTATATATATATATATATATATATAAATTAATATATATATATATATATATATGTATATACCTATTTGAATATATATATACATGTATATATACATGTATATATATACATATATATATATATATATATATACATATACATATGTTTATATATATAAATATATAAATTTACATATATATATATATATATATATATATCAATATGTATATATAAATATATATATATATATATATATATATAAATTAATATATATATATATAAATTAATATATATATATATATACATATATATATATATATATATATATATAAATATATATATATATATATTATATCCATTCACACCTTGACATTTGCGACATACTATATACATATCTTAAAGATTGAATATAATACATACATCAAATGACTAGGATAGTTTCCGGGAAATTACTGTAAGCTATTTGCATTTGTTTGGAATCTTAAACTATATTATGTATGTTGGTGTATTCTAAATGCAATTTATAATCTAACAAATAAAATACAGCTCGTGATAGTCTCCACTTGAACAAATATTCTTTGACAAAACGTCTTTATTGGAAAAAAAAATGTTTTATGAAAAATAAAAAATTCAAAGATGTTATTTCGAATTTTATTAGTTAGTATCCACTATGTGCTGGTCTCTTTTTTTTATCCATGAGGTTTTTTTTTTTAATCTAAATTGCTGATTCTGAAGAAAATACTAATTTTAGCAAAGGTTTCTTAATAAGCTAGGTATATGAGGAGCATCTGCAAAAACAAGTATTTTACTATTTACTGTTGTTTTTTAAATGAAATTTTATTCGAGTTGATTGAGTTTATACCAAAATGCTTCCATATTCTCATATCAGAGGGTCCTAGGACATGAACAATAGCAACAATGAATTGATGGCACGGCTGTACTCTTTAAGCATTTAGGAGGAACTCCATGTATCTGGGACTTTACATCATCTTCAAAATCCTCTTGTTGGAAATGAAGGGAACAAACCCGGGCATGTTTTACGTTACTTTCGTCCTGGTATCTGCAGAGAAATACCCAGCCTGTCTGCCTTGATTTATCTCGAGGAAACCTGAAACATCTTAGGCCTTCACATTTTGAGTTAGTTCTTACATCGTTGCAACCGAAAAAAAGTGAAATAAGAAGGCACCTTTCATATATAATGTGCATGTAGGTTGAAAGGTTTAGCTTTTGACAATAAAAGCATATGGCGTCAGGTGCCTGTCTGGCCAACTGGACGCCGAAGACGCTGCATAAGGGGCGGAGCTATGTTTAAAGTCCACCTCGTGAACAGACCCTATCTGTATTAACTCTGCTAAAGGGTACCATTATTCTGGTTTTCAACAGTACATCTCACTGCAATTTAGTGTAAAGCCTACGGGAGCTACACTTCTATTTATGTAGACGCACTTGATGACGTCACTTACTTTGCTAGAAGGGGTGTGGCAGCAAATACCTTGTATTCTTTACCTTGATTATTCCTATGTTTTGGGAAGCGGACTATAGTTGGCTACACGGGTTATCCCCGTGTACTAGTATTTCAGCGTTAATTTTCAATTATACAAACTAAGCAATGTGGTAAATACACAGGAGTGAATTGTAGCTTTGCTCTCCAGTTTCTGTTCGATTATAGATCTTACGTTCCTAACCCAAACTTTCATTATTAACATAATAAATAAATTAAGAGCTGCAATTTCATCGTGTACTCTAATAATACAAATAGATAACCAAGAGTTTTAGAATATAAAACTTTGGGCTCTTAATTATGTTTGAACAGGTAATTTACGACAGAAGCACAAGTTGAACGTATCAGTCTTCTTCTGAACACTCCTATGATATGACAAATGTATAAAACAGGATTTTTTTTTAAAGTCAATTACTTTTTTAATACAAAGTTCGCCAGTAGTATGTAGGAGTCAAAATAGTCTATTTGAAACGATATCTTCTAATTTGTCCTAACTTATATTGCACTTTTCTTTAATTAAACCATTTTAAGGGTGGAAAATACGTTCTGTTTTTCACACACAGAATAGGATATACAATGTCTCGAAACTGTTCTTGAAAATATGTTTCTAGAATCCCCTTTTATTTATAGACAGTCTATTTAGTTTATGAAGACAGAATGTTACAAAGACCCGGTAATGATATTTTTATCGGCTTTCTGGTTGACAATTTCGTAGAATAGAATAGCAAACTTTTAATTTTTGCCATATATATATATATATATATATATATATATATATATATATATATATATATATATATATATATATATATATGGGCTCAGGCCATGTCGTCGTGATGGAAGTTCCTTCATTAGTAGCTTCCTAGGTTATATTTGACCACAGTGATATATCCCAGAGAATTTACCAAAGATATCCAGAATTCTAACTCCTGGAGCGAATATCACTTAAAGTTGGATATCGCGTAATCAGAGGACGTATTCTTGACACGTCTCATAGCTATCTTCACCCCTAATAGCGTTTCCGCTTCGAGGGGGAAAAAGTGGCAAGAATATAGGAGAGTCGTTAAAGAGACAACGCTCACGACACTCCTACTGTACTGTAAATAGTGCGCCGATTCACCACCGCGAGGCGCCACCAAGCCATTCTTTCTCTTGTAGCTTCGTTGACCGGTGTTATCCCGTATCTCTCGCTATTTTGGAGTTATTTGTCGCTATGATGTCTTCACCAGCCTCATCAGCTTCTGGAAAGTTAAGTAATATCTTTGAATTGTGTAAATGTAAGCTCTTGCCAGTTTTACTCTTCGATTGAGATCGTAATTAACGTAACAAGAGCTGTTGCCAGCCGGATGGTGTCATGAACACGGTCGTTCTTCCTGTACATCTAGTTAGCCAGAACGACTTTCCCGGCATCTTTTGCTTTAATAACTTTGGCTATTTAGTATTTTAGCTAGGGATTTTTATATTATGTCATTGTTGTCATGGATTTGGCTATTTATGTTCGAGCCTCACGAGTGCTAGGCTTCCTAGCCTAGGCACCTACACACTTCATGCATGATATAACATTCCTGGTAAAGTTTTATTGAAGCTCGGGCAATATTTTATACAATTAAGATATTACTGCATAAATTTTCCTCTTCCAAGATAGTATACAAGAGAGTTTCGGTGAACGATTCTCTATGCTCCTAGACTTACTAGCCTATGGACTTTAGTATACTTTCATACATGTCCCCATTTGCTCTTGTATTGTCTTCTAAGGCGAGGTTGATGCCTCCTATACCTTCTAAGTCGATACCAATCTCTTGGCAAGATTTAAGAGCAATTCCCCTTCCCTCTGATAAGCCTAGGCTACCCTCAGTTAGCTTTGCTGTGAACTGAGTTCTGGCAAAGTTTACTGGGGTGTTTCGTTTCTTTCTCTTAACCACGGAGTCGGTTTTTGAGTTGGAACGGGACATCAGAGTAAAGTCTGTGTTAGGCATCTTACTGTCTCGGCGAAATGATTTCCCAAGTCAGGTTAAGTTATCTATACAGGAGTCTAGGCCTCCCTAGACCATACGTGGAGGTTTTTGTTTTACAATTCCTCCTTTCTCGGTCTAGCAGACAGTCCTGTGCTAGTGATCTTGGACCGAAGAAATGATTTCTTCATTGTCTAAGATACCTGGTACGAGATTCTGTTCTCTTGCGAGATTGTGCCCTATGGCCACTTTCTCACTTGCTAACCCAACCGGGGGAAATGATTTCCCCCACTTGAGGTTACCTTATAAGATCAGAATCCTTTTAAGTTGGGTAATGCCTTTGGGTATTACCTTACTTATAGGACTTTTCCCCCTTTCCCGTTGTCTCTTTTGTGTTGGATGAACCATCACCCTCCCTGGCCGTCATTCTATATTTGACCCTAAGGGTAATCTATAGAACTGGCCTGAGGTTCCCTGTCTGCCACCGGCCGGGCCGGCTGCCGGCAAGTACCCTCATATTCATTAGAGTGTTCTTCAGTCCTCCCTTGGACTGCCTTCCATAGCCCATATGGATGGGATATGGTTGGGTGGAAGCCTCTTCAACTTGAACCCTCATTTGGGATGTAGGCCGGCAAGGCTGAGCCTTTGCCTTCCTCCATCCTCTCTCTTTTTCTCTACCTTTCCTTATACTGGGCCGGCCCCCGGCAGCTTATAGCTGTCGGCGGCCATGTTGGTTGTCTGTCGGCCGGCAGTTACTCTGCCGCCACTTGCCGGGGGGTGTCGCTGAGCGATAACCCAACAACAATAAACATTCTATGACCAGTGGCTGGCAACTAAGCTGTCGGCCGGCAGTCGCCCAGCCAAAGTATAGATCTAAAGACAGTAACTGCCTTCAATAGCCCAGAATAGGCCTGCATATGTCAGCAAGGCCGGCATATGTCGGCAGGCCCGGCACGTGCCAGCACGCCCGGCATATGCCGACAGGCCGGCAGGTCTGTCGGCATACCGCCGCCAGTCAGTGCTGTAGCCCAAAAAGTTTTTTTCAACCTACAATGTGCTTCAAGGGCAGCCTATTGTGAGACCATTACATATAAGAGAATGATCCTCTCTACCACTTAATGGTTATCAACCATTAATTTACCCCAATATAGAACCTGGTACATTGTGTTAAGAAGACACTTTATATCAAAGGATATTTTCTTCCCATAGAAAATTCATTAAGAATTTATTGTTCAATATTGGAGCAGGTCATGGCAATGGGCTGGACAGGAAGCACAAGTAGGTGTCTTTCCTATTTTGTAGCTTACTCTATCCAAGCTAATATTTAAAAAAAAAATATATATATTTGAATGCTGAAATCTGTGAATTTCACCGAATACTTATATGCTTTCTTTCTTTATAGGAGGAGCATCCCGATTGCGGGAACAGCATTTGCAGGGTCCGTAGCAAGAACATCTACGGCCATGACGTGTGCAGGGCCCATGCTCGCTGCGCAGTCACGAAAGGGGCTTTCAAATACTGGGACCCACAGGTATGTACCGTTTGTAACAAACTGGTAAAAGAGGCTTTTGATGATCAAAAGTCTACTGAGTCAAGGGATGCAGCAAGGGACACGCTGTGAAAGTGGGTCAGGGGTTTTCAGAAGAACACCTCTAACCCATACCTTCCTAATAAGAGGATGAGGGACTGTCTTTTCCCTAGGGCATCTGCGGATGCAATCATTTTCCAGGCTCAACCTGAGATTCCCCTAGTACAGATTCGGATGGAATCTGTTGTTTCGGACGCCTTGAAGGGCATCCATTTAGATGACAACATGTCAGTTGTCTCAGAGGAGACTGACAACAATCTTCTACTGGAAGAACTGGAGCAGAAGAATGACGTACCTCCTGAGGTTGAAGTAGATAAGACCGAATTGATTTCGGTATCATCAGCCACGGAGACTGAGCCGGTGCCTTCGACTTCATCTACTGCACCCCACTTAGATTCCATCACGTGTACGTTGCACTCATTGCTGTCTATAGTGCAGGACATTCAGAAGAAATCGTCTGAGAAAGAAGCTTCTCTTCGGACGGAAATGCATCAGTTTGTTGCAACACGTTTAGCCCCGAAGAAGCTAAACGTCAAGGATCTCCCCGCTTTCTCTGACGTTAACCCTTGGAGATATGCAGAGCATATGCCAATGCCGGGGTGGGGGGAGAGATCTTCCTCTCGGAGAAACTGGGCACTATCCCAGTAGAGGAAATTGAGTTTTGGCCCAGCAAAGGGGCCTACCCGGACTGCTATGTCCGTCTAAGAACGGAACCTGCATCCAAGGAGGAAACAGAGCCGAAGGAGACAATTTTCCTCGAACTCTCTAAGGCTCAGGCCTTATATACAACCACCTTGAAAGAGAGGGCCTTTACTAGTTCCAAGGTGCCGGCTCTCAGCAAAAGGCACCCGTCCTTTATTGCTGACCCCAAACGTGCCTTCCCCTTTATGGACAAAGGGTTTAAGGCAGCCTTAAAGGCAGTCGAAGCAGGGAAACCTTGCCCTACACTGGAGGAGTGTAGACCCTTTTCCCTTGCTTTTCCATCAGATGATAAAGACTGGAAGGATGTTTATAACACCTTCACAGTTGGGAAGCTGGAGGCAGATATTGCTGGACGACAGTTCGGTGAAGACCTCCCTAAGCTGTCAGAGTCTCTCCTGCGCAGGGAACAAGAGACTAAAGAATGTCTTGCTGCTTCCATGTCTCTGCAGACTGGCTTAGAGACTATGGCAAGCATCCCGGACACCCCAGGTATGTACATGATCCTCGCCAAATCTCATTTGGCGACAGTCACCAAGGACTTGTACAACTTTATCAAAGCCCGGAGGACTTGTAGAGAGTTCGTGTTCGCCTCGGCTGCGGTGAGACACGAACCGAGGAAGCTCATAGCCTCCAATATCTGGGGAAAAGACCTCTTCCCAAGCGAAGTGGTCGAAGAGGTCGTGGACAAAGCTGCTACGGAGAACGGGAATCTCCTCTCCAAGTGGGGCTTGTCCTCAAATAGAAAATCTTCCGCTGACGAGGGTCCCCAGCCGAAGAATAAGTCAAAACGACCAAGAGTGCCCTCTCGGCTTAGAAACCAGCGACATCTTCCCGTGGCCACGGTGCCCCAGACGGTGGCACAACCAACCACCACCTTCCAACTGGTCCCCCAAACGCTGGCGACCCAATCGCCGGTGTTCACCCCAGTCTTTGAAAGCCAATCGACGACTTTCAGGCCAAAGTCTCGAGGTTCCTTTCGAGGATCCTCTAGAAGCCCCTTTAGAGGTAGGGGTAACTAAGGTGGACGTGGCCAAGGAGGCAAGTCCTCCAACCAGCACTACATGTGAGATGCTACCGGTAGGAGGGAGACTTCTCATCTTCCGGGATCGTTGGACCTACGATCCCTGGGCCCACAGCCTAATCAAGAATGGACTAGGGTGGAGTTGGAGCTCAACTCCACCAAACTTTCCTCAATTCTTCCAGCACTCAACCCCCATTCTGAAAGAATATGTTCAGGAACTCCTGAACAAAAGAGTTATACGGAAGGCAAAGTCCATCAGATTCCAAGGAAGGCTGTTTTGTGTTCCGAAGAAGGATTCGGAAAAGCTCAGTCATTCTGGACTTATCACCACTCAACAAGTTCATAGTGAACCACAAATTCAGAATGCTGACGCTTCAACACATAAGGACCCTTTTGCCCAAACGGGCATACACAGTCTCCATAGACATGACAGATGCGTACTGGCATGTTCCAATCAACCGTCAAGTTTCCCCCTACCTAGGGTTTAAACTACAGAAAAGAATGTACGTTTTCAGAGCCATGCCCTTTGGTCTAAACATAGCCGCAAGGGTATTCACCAAGCTTGCGAATGAATTCATTCATCAACTACGCCTAAAGGGGATCCAGGTAGTAGCCTACCTGGATGACTGGCTGGTGTGGGCAGCATCCGAGGAAGAGTGCAGGCAAGCCTCCAAGAAAGTGATCCAGTTCCTCGTCTATCTGCAGCTCAAAAGTTCCAGTGGCTGGGCATCCACTGGGATTTACAGTCACACTGCCTTTCCATTCCATCAAAGAAGAGGAAAGAGATAGCAGGATCTGTCAAGAGACTTCTTCAATCCAACAGGATATCAAGAAGGCAACAGGGGAGAGTGTTGGGGTCCCTCTAGTTTGCCTCAGTGACAGATCCAATATTGAAAGCACAATTAAAAGATGCATCAGGAGTTTGGAGAAATTACGCATCAAACGCTCGAAGAGATCTACAAAGACTGATTCCAAATCGTCTGTGATCACTACTCAAACCATGGTCGGAAGCCAAGAACTTGATGAGCAAGGCACCTCTGAAACCACCTCCACCGTTCACATGGACGCCTCAAAAGAAGGGTGGAAAGGTAACTCTCATCATCGGAAAGTCCAGGGAACCTGGTCTTCCCTCTTCAAGACCTTCCACATCAATTTTCTGGAAGCCCGGCGGTTCTTCTCTCTCTGAAGAAACTGGAACTTCGCTGCTCAATCCACATCCGTCTGGTTCTAGACAGCGAAGTTGTAATGAGATGCCTAAATCGACAAGGCTCGAGATCACCTCACATGAATCAAGTGATACTGGCCATCCTCCGTCTAGCGAAGAAGTAGAGATGGCACTTGTCAGCAGTCCACCTTCAAGGGTTCCGCAATGTGATAGCGGACGCTCTATCCAGGGTCAACCCGATAAAGTCAGAATGGTCCTTAGACGCAAAATCATTCTCCTTCATATTACACAAAGTCCCAGGACTGCATATAGATCTCTTCGCAACGAGCGACAATAAGAAGCTACCCCGGTATGTAGCCCCGTACGAGGATCCTCTAGCGGAAGCGACAGACGCAATGTCCATAGATTGGAACACGTGCTCTAAGATCTACCTGTTTCCTCCATCCAACCTTCTGCTGAAAGTCCAAGACAAACTAAGATCCTTTCAAGGGATAGCAGCAATAGTGGCCCACCAGTGGCCCAACAGTGTTTGGTTCCTTTTGATAACGGAACTACGCCTGAAGCTGATCCCATTGTCGGACCCAGTTCTAACTCAGCAAGTGACGAAATTGACTGTCTCAGCTTCATCAGAGAAAACCCAGAACCTTCATTTCATGATTTTCTCGCCCTAGCGGTCAAGAAACGGTTTGGGATTTCTAGGGACAGTATTAACTTCTTAGAAGAATTCAAGTCAAAGTCAACAAGAAGACAATATGAGTCTTCCTGGAAGAAATGGGTGGCCTTTGTTAAGGCGGAGAAACCTAAGGAGATTTCTACGGATTTCTGCTTGTCCTTCTTCATCCATCTTCATGAACAAGGTTTAGCAGCCAACACGTTTACTACATGTAAATATGCCCTAGCCAGACCAATACTATATGCCTTCCAGGTAGACTCTCCTAATGAAATCTTCAACTAGATTCCAAAAGCCTGCGCTAAACTTCGGCCCGCAGCTCCTCCAAAGCCCATTTCATGGTCTTTGGATAAGGCTCTTCACTTAGCATCAACTCTGAACAATGAGGATTGCTCGCTGAAGGACTTGACACAAAAGGTGATATTCTTATTTGCACTAGCCTCAGGAGCCAGAGTTAGCAAAATAGTGGCCCACTCGAGGGATGATGGCCACATTCAGTTCACAGACCCCGGAGAACTGAACCTCTTTCCGGACCCGACGTTTCTCGCAAAGAACAAGCTACCCATTAAGAGATGGGGTCCCTGGAGAATCTGCCCTCTGAAGGAAGAAGCATCCCTCTGCCCAGTGGAATGCCTAAAGGTCTATTTTCGTAGAATTTCAGACTTTAATGGAGGTCAGCTTTTCAATACTATCCTTGAAACAGTTAAGGGCGAAAATCACCTATTTTATACGCAGAGCGGATCTAGACAGTACACCCGCAGGTCGTGATCCAAGAAAAGTTGCCTCGTCTCTGAATTTCTTTCAGACGATGTCGTTTGAAAGCCTTCGTGCTTATACTGGATGGAAGTCATCCAGAGTTTTCTTCAA
Source organism: Palaemon carinicauda (assembly GCF_036898095.1). NCBI lineage: Eukaryota > Metazoa > Arthropoda > Malacostraca > Decapoda > Palaemonidae > Palaemon > Palaemon carinicauda. The sequence continues at coordinate 76,032,803 of NC_090730.1, read as the reverse complement.
ACACTATGCGAAGCAATTACAGGAAATAAGATTTCATGTGGTGGCGGCAGGCAGTGTTATAAAACCTGCCGCTTGATTACTGCGAAGAACAGTGCACTAATTGGGACTTTTAGTGAAGGGTGTACATGATAGACTCGTAAGACATATCATGTTGAGTATTGTGTTTAGTGATAACACTATAGACTGTTCTCTCTACACAGGTGACATTAAGCATAATAGACTGACACAAGTGCCAGGCATACTTATATGCACAGTGTTCCTAGTAATAACAGAATACACAGTGAAATTTTATATTTCCCTTAGAGTGGCTAATGTTTTCCTTTCCAGGTGAAACTTATTTTAATTCTGTTATTACTATGTATGGTTTTATGCAGAATTGTTCTGCATAGGATGTAATTGAATACAACCATGATTTCTGTTTTTGTAATAAGCAATAGAAGGAATCTTTGCGTCTCTTTCGCCTCAAACATTTTAGATTGAGAATAAAGTCAGAGCATCCTTGATTCTTTTAATATTTAAGTAAATATTGGGGAATTAACGTTAAGACTGTTTCATGCAAACAGGTAAGAACTGATTGTACTAAACTGTTTATTTTACTGAACTAAGATTTCCTACACGTATATAAACCTGTCTGTCTCTTTTCAGCCAAACTTGGGAGGTATCAGTAACCTATACAGAGATATACCATCTAAGTACAAACTATCCTTTATGTATATGATGACACTAATATACAAACTGTTTGCTAGATTGTTCCTTGAACTCACAATCCTCGAGTTTTTTCCTAGAGTCTACCCAGAGCTGACATAGTTTATGATCAGTTAACTGATGTATAACGGTAACATCACGTGTCTCTAGGTCTAGAAGACCAAATAGAAAATATTTATCTCGAGATAATGGCACTATTGAAAATGCACAGATACATTAATGCTCTGGTAAACTTCCATCAGGACGACATGGCCTGATCCCAAAAAACGGATTTTGAAGCGAAGCAAAAAATCAATTTTTGGGTGAGGTAGCCATGTCATCCTGATGGACCCACCCTCTTTTTGACAAAAGGATAATGAATCCCTCCCTATGGTACTGTATCTGGAACACCTACAAAGCTACAAAAAAGGGCTTGGTGGCGCCTTGTGGTGGCGAATCGGCGCATTACTTACAGTACTGTAGGAGTGTCGTGAGCGTTGTCTCTCCTATATTCTTGCCACTTTTTCCCCCTCGAAGCAGAAACGCTATTAGGGGTGAAGATAGATATGAGACGTGTCAAGAATACGTCCTTTGATCACGCGATATCCAACTTTAGGGGATATTCACTCCAGGAGTTAGAATTCTGGATACCTTTGGTAAATTCTCTGGGATATATCACTGTAGTTAAATATAACCTAGGAAGCTACTAATGAAGGAACTTCCATCAAGACGACATGGCTACCTCACCCAAAAATAGATTTTTCGCTTCGCTTCAAAATCCGTTATATATATATATATATATATATATATATATATATATATATATATATATATATATATATATATATATATATATATATATATATATATATATATATATATATATATATATATATATATATATATATATATATATATATATATATATATATATATATATATATATATATATATATGTACATTTGCAGCAGCAGCAGAGAGAGAGAGAGAGAGAGAGAGAGAGAGAGAGAGAGAGAGAGAGAGAGAGAGAGAGAGAGAGAGAGTTAAATAGCAAGGCATTCAAAAACCATAGTGTCAAATTAATTGACTAAATATCAGAATTAAAAAGGAAGCATATGTAGAATAATCTCCGCGTACTTATTTGTAAAAACAAAACTTCCCTATTTGTTAGCCGAAGAAAAACGGGGAAAAGAAAAAGAGAAAGAAGGATTGAACCAAGAATGTTTATTATTATTATTATTATTATCATTATTATTATTATTATTATTATTATTATTATCATTATTATTATTATTATTATCCAAGCTACCACCCCCTGTTTGAAAAGCAGGATGCTATAAGGCCAAAGGCTCCAACAGCAAAAAATACTCCGTTGAGGAAAGGAAATAAGGAAATAAATGAACTGTATGAAAAAAAAACATATATTTTAAGTAATAACATTAAAACTGATCTTTCATATAAAAACTATAAAGAGAGACTGATGTCAGTCTGTTCAGCATAAAAATATTTCCTGCAAATTTGAACTTTAGAGGCTCTACCGATTCAACCACTCGATTGGGAAGATCATTCAACAAATTGGTCACACCTGGAATAAAATTTCTAGAATAATGTGTTGTATTGAGTTTTATAATGGAGAAATGCTGACTATTAGAATTAACTCCATACCCACTATTGCGACCAGGATGGTACTCTCCGGGAAGATCTGAATGTAAATGATGGTCAGAAAAATGAAAAATCTTATGCAACATGCATAATGAACTAATACGAGGATGGTGCCTAAGATTAATATCTAGATCAGGAATACAAAAATTAATAGACCGTAAGTTCCTGTCCAATAATTTAAGATGAGAACCAGTAGCCGAACACCAGACAAGAGAAGAATACTCGAAACCAGGTAGAATTGAACAATTAAAACACTTCTTCGGAATAGACTGAACACCGAAAATCTTGAAAGACTTTCTCAATAAGCCAAATTTTGTACAATTGAAGAAGAAACAAACCAAATGCTTCTCAAAAGTATATTTGTTGTCTGGAATCACATCTAGAGTTTTAAACGCCAGATGTTAAGGAGCACCTGTCCTCAACCTACTTACAATCATATTTTGAGTTTTGTTTGGATTCAACTCCATAGGCCAAAATTTGCACTATGCAATAATTTTAGCGAGGTCTCTATTAAGGGATTGAGCAACTCCAGGTCTACATTCTTGAGATGGATTTGATGCAAAGAGAGTAGCATTATTTGCATATGCAACGAGTTTGTTTTCTAGACCAAACCACATCTAATGTGTATATATTATGAAAAGTTATATCCCAAGAACACTACCCTGAGGAACACCAGATATCACATTTCTATTCTCACTATGCTGTTCACTAATAATAACTCTTTGCAACCAATTACTTTGAAATTCAGTAATAAGGTTAAGACCTAACCACTCTCAACTCTTTGTATGACAGAGCCACTTATGTTCCTGCGTTCTACCAGAAAGGATTTATTTTACGGTTAAATTGTATTCCTTTTCAGTTGAAACATAAACACTTTGAGCAAAAGCTATAAGCTGAGTATAGTTATTCCAAGTCACATCTGATCTATTACCCTTCTAAAGATGATAGGCCTCTTGCTTCTTCAAATAAGCACGTCTACAATCATAATTGAATCATGGTTTGTCTTTTAAGTCAACAAGCTTGCTAACAGCACAACCAAGCTCAGGACTCAGAAGGCAGGTGCAGTTGCTCAACCCAAAGAGTGTGACTGGGAGGACCAAAAAAAATATACTCCGAAAGGAAGAGTTTTAGCAGTAAAGAAACTTTCAATAGCAGTAGTCCTAATGAGTAGAGGAGACTGGTAGAGGAGTGAAGGAAATCTAATGGAGAAAAATGGAGCAGTTATAATTTCAAACAAATTATCTCTGGTAAAGGAAGGGGTGAGAGTGTGGGATTAAGAAGGGATTGGAAATGAGTCTGGACAGGTAGGGTAATCTTAAAGAGAGTCCAGACTCTGGATACGAGGCGGAGGATTATGGAAATTTCTTCAAGGGGCAGATAGTCGATATGTTTGCTGAAGTGTTGAAGGGGGGAAGGGTTTTGGGAGGGAGGAGAGGGAAAAGAAAATTGGGAAGGTGTTGGTGTTGGTAGGATAGGGATATCTGGATCAGGAGCGATAGCTGGGCCAGGAACAGTGATAAATTGATGGACAAGCCTGAATCATGGGACTCTCTGATAATGCTGCAACTGCTGTCGTAGTCAGTGGGATGGTTGTTACTGCTTCAATCTTCTAGCCCTCTGGACACCTTCCATTTAAAACATTATGTGAAAGAGCCCAATAGGATATTTAGGAAAGTCCTCCTTCCCTTATTTATGTCCATCTATGCAGGTCTGTGTACGGTGCCTTCTGTTGTAGACGCCACAGACGGTGGGTCTACTACCGTTGGCTTTATGGTGTCCAAAGAGCTGGCCGTTGAAGTATCATAGAGACTCAGGTGAAAAGTCATTAATGGGAAAGGTACCCTATATTCTAAGGTCCAGGGATGGTATAATGGGCCCAATGAAAGTGGCAGTGACCTTCTTTGTGGGCACTTCTCTGTTAGTCATTTGCCGTTCTGCATCATTGATGTTGCTGCAGTTGGTTAGGAAGTCAAGAGGCATCTTGACTGGGTAGCTGTAGACCACAGCTTTCCTCAATCTCTTCGCAGAGTCCTGGCATGTCAGGGAGTATTGCATCTGAAGAAAGCTAGCGCTGTCCTGATTCTTTGGGGTAATTTTTAAGTCACCCTTAAGGTTGACTCTCGCTGTGATCTAAAGGGTTGTGTTTGCTGTTGCAATGGAACATACTTCTACGTATAATGGGACTTCTCCAGTAGACAGAAGCTTAAACTTTGGTGCTACCTTGGATCTGGTGAGGTGGATGATGGTGACGTGGGTTGTGGCTCTGGATCGGACACTACTGCAGAGGGGAGGGTGGCAGTTGCCTCAGCAAGAAGCTGAGTCAAGCACTAGATGCAGTTGCAATCTGGCAGGTATGTCTCTGTCCGATCAAGGGAAGAGGCATCGGTGGGAGAACCAATGTCCATGTCTAATGCAGCTGCAGTTGGCAGGGCTGAAGCAGCAGCAGGAAGGTCCTGAGATGGCAAGACCGGGCTGTTAGAAGGGAAGTTCTTGGCCTTGCCCCTCCTCTTCTTGGCACCAGATAGTCCCATTGGGATAGTAGTGGAGGCTAGAATGGGGACAGGGGCAGGAGAGGTGGAGAGAACACTGGGCAGGGCAGGTGATGAAGGAGACTTGAGAGGCCAAAGGGCTGGGACAGGAAAGGTGCCAGGAGGAGTACTTGATTTAGGACGTTTGACAGTGACAGGACTATTGATCATCTTCCTGGGGCTGACGGTAAGGATTAGTGGTGTGTTCCTGTGTTATTTGGTTTGCTTCAAGCACATGGCATCGTAAAACTGACTGCAGTTGTAGCAACTGCAATGTATGTGATGATGTCCAGCTTCTAAGCTGAGTCCATCAAGGTTGTCAATTGTCAAGGGAAAATTGAGCTCTCTGAACTTGCGGTAGTTGCTGGAGTGCGGGCGGTAGTTGATGAAGTTCTTGCAGTGGATGACATTCTTCTGAAATTGCTTATCTAAAAGTAAACAGTCTAAAGGCTGAGCTGAAAATTTAAGCCAACCAGACGATTCGAAAAGGCAGCTAGCTAAGACGAACAGCAGTCAGCACTAATCACTGTGAGATCTTCTGGTATATTTGTTTAGCTCAGAAGCTAAATCCAAAGTGACACACGAGAAGGGTTACGACTATCAACTAGGTTGGCTAGATTTTCATTCAAAGGAACAAGCGGATCAACACTATTATGCAATTGTGACCAATTCAAACAAAAAGATCCCTCAAAATTCCATTCCAGTCTGCTTGAGATTTTAAATAAATCTTACGGGAGTATGATATATCTATAACAGGCTGCTCAGCCTTCACTTCTAAAGAAACCAAAGCATAATCAGATGTCCCAACTAGAGAACCAGCTTTGCTTGTTATAACATTAAGAGATTCGGTGTGTAGGAGGTCCTAGCAGTTACCAGACCTATAGGTTGTTTCACGTATTGTTTGCTAACAGCCTAACTCAGAAGCAAAATCCAAAGCTCTGAAGCCATTTTAACCAGTAGGAAAAATCTGAATTTAACCACTTCCTATGGTGAGTATTGAAATCACCAATAAAAACAGTGCAACATTTAGATGTTGTCATTAAGAGATTCCGATTATCCATTTATTGTAATTTTTTACTTGATATACCCATTATTGCAAAAAAAATGTGCAAAATATGATTCCTTCAATTTATCATAATTAAGAAATTGTTCAATATCGTTTCTTTCATGCAAAGATGAAAGGTTTCGCAAAAACATTCCAATAAAATCTGGGTTTTCAATACATTTATGTATTTAGAAATTATGAGTCTATATACCTCTTAATCCAATATTAAAAAGCCATTCTAAAATTTTTACAACTAGAGGGTTACTAGAATTAAAAACATCTAAAGCTTGAAGGACACTCCTTGTATCACTAAAAATGGTAAAATTACCCTACTTCTCCAAAGCTATTTTCTCAATATGTCTTACAGTTCGGCAATAAATATGGAAGCTGTTAGAGGAAGTGCACCTCTCCAATGAAAACAATTACTATGTACTCCCAATCCAACGCCAGCATCAGATTTGGAGCTATCAGTACATACAAAAGTCGATCACCTATGTTCTGCAACACGTTCCATAAAAAGAGACCTGGATTCTAAGTTAGTCATATTCGTTTTAACTCCAATAAAGTATTTACAAAAAGATAGCTCTGGTAATTTCCGTGGAGGCGTTGATGATACCTTAAATGGAAGCACCTTACTTTTAATTATATCAAGACTGTTAATTAATTGTTAACCCCGAAAACGATAAGGTTGGGGATATTTTGGATGCAACTCAAAGTATGATGTGTGCTTTACAAGGCTTGCAGTCTGATACGCTAAAGAATTAGGAAGTCCTTGAAACCTAAACCAATACCTAACAATAGAAGACTTTCAGTAAAGGTCTAAAAGTAATTCTCCAGCATCAACAAGGACACTTGTGATTGGCGAAATTCTAAACACTCCAGTGGACAATCTAATACCAGCATGATGTATTAGATCTAATATTTTTAATTGGCTATGGGTGGTTGAGGAATATATTTCAAATCAGTGACTAATTTTTGAAAAAATGAAGGCCTTGTATAATTTTAAAATAGTATTGCGGTCTGTCCCCCATGATGTATAGGACAATACTTTTAAGAGATTCAGAGTCTCAAGACATTTAATTTTTAACGCTTTTAAGCGAGAAACCCATGTAAGCCTACAATCAAATATCAAGCCTAAAAATTTGGCTTTACTTACACATGGGATCTGTTGATCTTTGATGTATATATCCAGGTCTGGATGTACTCCCTGAATACAACAGAAATAGACAACAACAGTTTTACTTGTCGAGAACTCAAATCTATTCATACTGACCCACTGGATAAATTTATCAATTGAGAGTTGTGGTTTTCTCTCAACCATTGTCATTCTAGCTCCAGCAAATGATGTGGAGAGCTCATCTACAAATAGTGTTGAGATAACAGCTTGGGGAATGACTGAGGATATTCCATCACTTACTAGTGCAAACAGGGTTACATTAAGCACACTACCCTGAAGAACTGCTTCTTCCTGACATTTACTCTCTGATAGAGTTTCCCCCACTCTCACTTGAAAAACTTTATGTGAAAGAAATGATAGCTCTCCTCTTAATCCCAATTCATGAATGGTTTTAAGCATACCATATCTCCATGTGGTATCATATGCCTTTTCAAGGTAAAAAAAGACTGTCACATGGTGCTGTCTGGAAGCAAAGGCTTCACAAATAGAGGACTCAATTCGTATCAACACATCAATTGTCAAGTGCAGTTTTCTGTGTCCACATTAATCGGTGATAAAATACCCTTCTTTTCAAGGTACCACATCAGTCTTGCATTGACAATCTTCTCCATGATTTTACATAAACAAGATGTCAATGCAATTTGTCGATAGTTTCCTCCTAAAAACTTATCCTTACCGAGTTTTAAAAAGGCTAAAATAATGGCTAGTTCCCAAACACTTGAATAACTATGATCATGCCATATTCTATTGATAATGCTTAAAATAAATATCTTTGTTTTAAAGGTACACGTTTAATCATTGCATATGGAATTCCATCAGGTCCAGAGGCTGTATCGTTACAATTAGCAAGTGCGGAATCGAATTCTCTTTCAGTAAAAGGAGAATTATATGACTCTTCCCTTCCTGTAGCAAAATTTAAAATTTTCTGTTCTTCAATGCTCCTATACAGGTGACCAGGAGCTCCTTCACACCTGCATGATACATTTGAAAAATGATCAGCCAGGGTATTGCTAACATCATTTGCTTCATCCACATACTAACTGGGGTAAATTTGCCGGCAATCTTTTTTATTTCCCTCCATACAGAAGCTGGTTTTGTTCTACTGTTGACTGAGGAAAAAAAAGATACCCAAGATTGGCGCGTAGCTTCTTTCATGGCACGACGGAACTGTGCTCTACACTTTTTGTATGTTATCAAATTTTCCTCGATACAGAGTCTGTGCAATCTAGTAAGAGATTTTCTTGTGGCTCTGTGCAAGACCGTTAATTCTGATAACCACCACGGGACTGGTCATCGTTTGAATAATCCTTTAGTTTTGGGAATCAAATTGACTCCTGCTGTATTGAGAGTTCCATTCAGTGGTTCCCAACGTTCTTCCAGTGGTTACCCCATTTTAGCTGCACCATACTTTTTGCAACCCCACTCAAATATCAAAGGTATATTCTTTTTCTTATAGAAAAAAAATATATTTGATTAAGTTTTACTGTTTATCATTGAATAACAAAATCCAAAAATTGCACTTATATATAATATGATAATATAGTATGATTTCTTTATATAACACACACTGCATAATAGAACGTTATTGATGTGAGTAACACAAGTATTATCCTGATAATAAACAGTGATGCTCTTCATGTGATGGTTAGAACTGCTTTTCCATTGCCAGTATCTCAATCTGCAGTGATGTTTTCAATACAGCACAACGTAGATCATCTTCAGCGAGAAGATTAGTTCTCAGGTTCGACTTTATTAAAAGTAAAGATGAAGAGGTTACTTCACACATACGAGTATGTCGAAGTAGAGGGCATAACATTTTATGCATACCTTCAGCCAAATTTTGATATTGAAGTAACTGCTTTATGCAAAACTAAATCTCTGCTAGGGAATCAAAATCATCTTTGGCACTGTAAGATCTAATAAGATCAATAAATTCCTCATGATATATTTCAGGAACATTTCCAATTGTTGCATCAAATGGTTTATTTGAGGTTAGGTATGGGATAACTGAGGCTTTTCTGGAAAATATTGGCCAAGTTCCTCTTTTAAGGTCTCCAAAAAGTAGGATCAGTAAACTTTGAAAACTGTTTTTGAATGGAATATCAGTATCATTTTCTTCAACAAATGCATTTAATGTGGAAAATATGTACAAATTTCTCTTTCATCCTTTACTCCCAAAGATCCAGCTTCATTTGGAAGGCATTTAGTTTATCTGCAAAATCAAGAAAGCCGGAATTTTCTTCCATTAGTGGAAGATTAAGGGAATTCAAATTTGTGAAAAATCTTCTAAGTATGCAGTTTTTGCCCAATTATTCATATCTCCTATGAAACTTGAAAATTGTGTTCTTCCTTGCTGATATAAGAATTCTTTCACTTCAGTATTCAACTAAAAAAAATATCTGCCTTTTGGTAGCTATCTTACTTCAGTTTGCAATAGAATTTTATGCTAAGAATCCATTTTATGACACTTTAGCAAACAAGCATTTTACTTTATAAAGTTAAATACATTAACGACTGAATTACATAGTTATTCAAATCTTTGGCAATGATTTTGGAGAAAATACTTGACGTTGTATCATTCAATGAATTCCAACAACTTCCAGAGAAATATTCTTTACCTGCTGTTGAAACCCTGCTCTACAACCCAGCATAGAAGGTGCACCATCAGTACACAAACCACCGACATTTTCCCACATCAATCTTTGTTTTTCAAGAAAATATCCTATTTTTTTTCCAATATACCAAAGATTTAATTCGTCTCTAATGGTCTGCAGGAAAGAAATTCATCATTAGAATCACCATTGTTTATGTATCGCACACAAACTAATAACTGAGGAAGAGATCAATTGATGTACGGTATGATTAGAAAGCGTTATAATTTCCGAGGATTTAACTCCCTCATCTTCAATTATGCCATAATCAATGTCTTTTGCACAAGGTAAAATTAATTCCTCACCAATGACATGCAGTTTTTTTTTTTTTTTTTTTTTTTTTTTTTTTTTTTTTTTTTTTTTTTTTTTCTTATGCTGAAGCAAGTCTAAAAAATACGATATAAGATGCCAGTAAAGCTGATTTACTTTGTCTTTGGGAATTTACATTTCTGCATAGACGAGATTTTCTTTAGATCCACAGCCTTATTATAGACAAACACCCGGCTCTCGTTACTGAACTTGGCATTTTTCGACTAAAAATTATGTCTTAACTTATCCTGCGTCATTGATTCTCCTGAGAGCATTTCACTGCATATCAAAAATTGAGTTTTTTCCTGCTGAGATAATACAAGCCTAAACGATGTTATTGTAGTCCTCCATATATATCTGCTTTCCTTTGTTGTTTTTCATTGCCAT
>NC_090730.1:76002360-76017360 GCF_036898095.1 Palaemon carinicauda | reverse complement strand
TTTTTTATGTAGGCTTTCTAACCTTTCTTTCTATAGGAAACACAAACACATACACACATACATTGTCCTATATATATATATATATATATATATATATATATATATATATATATATATATATATATATATATATTGGTGTGCTACTGTTACTAACACACATTTGGGTTCCCTTCAAATGTCATCTTCAATGTGTTATAGATTAGATTTGGTATGTTACATCTTCAAGTAAAGTCTAGGTAAGTTAACTTTAAAATAGTTTATTCTTTAAAAACAGTATTAACATCTCCATCACAGGAGTATAGATGGTATGGTCGGATGACCATTCCGTATGACATCTCAAAGTGAACTGCTACAAATATCCATATTAACGTTAAAGTTTATATAGTTATCTCAGCATTTAAGGATTTATAGTAAACACAACATTAATACCGGAAGGTACTTGTTCCGTTCTCATAGACAACTCTTTCTCACGGGCTTGGTTGTGTTTACTCTTCATGAAAAATGTTACATTGCTGAGGTTTGGCATTCGCATCCTGCTTATGATATGACTATGGCATTTCTCACACTTCTCTTACTTCCACAGTGACCTGTAGGTCATGTGTTTTAAACAAGTAATATCTATATATTATATTAGCTCGGTCAGCTACCTAAATTTTTGAAAATTTAACAATACGTCAAAATATGTTTACTAGGAGTGTGACTGGAGATATATATATTATTATTTTTTTTTCTAATTTTAGCCATAAGCAAATGAGGACGAATGTTCAAATAGGCACATTAAAAAAAATAGTAATGCATACTTAACAAATATTGCCTAAACAAAGAAAAAATGCATGATAAATACAGACCATATATATGGTACATTGCTAGCAAACGATTATATGGTACCAACCAAAAAAATACTGATATACATTAGATTACGTAACTTTGTTAAAGAATAGTTGTTACCTTTGTCAAAAATATAGATTATTATAATACGGTAACTAATAAAAATATTTGTTACCTTGGTAAAGATACAATTTTAGTGCACAAACACGAATTCCCGGTACGTACACATACCATGGTTTCGTACATATATATATATATATATATATATATATATATATATATATATATATATATATATATATATATATATATATATATATATATATATATTTATATATATATATATATATATATATATATATATATATATATATACATATATATATACAGTATATATATATATATATATATATATATATATATATATATATATATATATATATATATATATATATATATATATATATGTGTGTATATATATACCTATATATATATATATATATATATATATATATATATATATATATATATATATATATGTATATATATATACATATATATATACATATATATATATATATATATATATATATATAAATATATATATATATATATATATATATATATATATATATATATATATATATATATATATATATATGTATATATATATATATATATATATATATATATATATATATATATATATATATATATATATATATATATATATATATATATATATATATATATATATATATATATATATATAGGGCTTATATATTTTATTAGATGCCCATAGATTCTTTATTTTTAACATTCAGGCTTATATATTTTATTAGGTGCCCAAAAATGATTTATTTCTTAAATGTTTTTTAAAATGCAAATGTTCTATAGTCTCTTCAATTAAATATTACTAGCGTAATAACTGCTTTTCGCGCACAACACTTTTCCAAGACAATTTTACTCCTTTGAACGAATGAAGGGGCCAATTTCAAACGGCTTTAAATTGAATTAAATAAGGAGTTTTGTCTGGACATGGCAAAACGTTCTGTTTAAGCTCCAACTTATTTCTCTTTAACCTACGCCAAACAAGGATGTTAACGGCGATAAATATCATCACCGTAACACTGATTACTGCTAGTAACACGTAAAATCCACGTTCTGTATAAGTCGGTGTCGGGTGGACTATCTCGGTCAATTTCATCAACCGCTTAGCCACACGTGCATTGTATGGGAGAGGTAAAGATGGAATTGTTGTCGACCACATGACGTTCGCGAAGTAGGCTCGTTCTCTGATGATAGTCTCGATTCCATGAACCATGTAATTCGGGGATGTACCGATACAACCATCTGCTTCAACGAAGATTTGGGAATAGGACGTGGATCCGTCCGAGCATGATACATTGAAGCCGGCCTTGTCGTATCGTATCCACGAGCCGTTGTTCAGTCTGCAATTGAACTTATTATCGTCAAAGGGATAAAGCTTTTCCAGACAATTTTCATGTGTATGGGAGAGAGCACCGTCTAGCATTATACCTAACTCGCATGAATCCATTAAGTTTTTATGGAATTCAAAGGAGTCAGCTGTACATATTTTTTTATCCATTGCATCTGAATAGTGAGTTAATTGATTCAAGTCTTTAATGACCGTATATGTTTCCTTGTCTGGGGAAATCAATACATGTCCTGTCAAACTGGATATTACTGGATTTGAGTGATTCGTCATGAAAGTCGGAAATGGTGATATCCTGTAAGATTGCCAGGCATCGGAAGAATCAAAGGGAATTGTAATCATAATCCTGTGATTTTCAACGCTTACTGTAATTAGGCTGTAATAAAATTCTAACCTACGTGCGTCTAACAAAGGAACATAACCTAATTTCTCGCGTCCGTTTTCTTCAATTAACGTTAAGTCTCTTATTGGCAACAAATGCGGTGACAGTACACCTTTAGTCGGTAACGTGATAGCTTCCACATTGTCTTTTGATTTCTCAATGAAATGTGCAATTCTATTATGTATGTGATCTATTTTTGAATCATAATACGTTAACGTTGCCAACAAATCTTGTACTTCCATAATCTGACTGATATTACTAGAATGTTCGTTTACCAAACTCATAATTTGATTGATTGAAGCTAACTGATTCCTTAGTTCTGACATAATCAATTCATTTTCAGGAGTCAAAAACTCAATTTTCTTATTTTGATTACTAATCTTAAGACGATTGGAAATTCCTAAGCCTATTCTTGCAATAGAACCAAAGATGTTTTGTGCAGCAAAATAAACGGGTTACGTTTCTCAAGATTATCGTGTCCTACTGTCCACATAAAAAGGTCACGAGCCAAAGATTTTGCCTCGTAAGTCTTATTTTGCAAGTCGTCTGATAGCATCTCTGCAACTTTTAGTGTCGATGCAATCGAACTCTCTGTATTAAAAGGAAAGTGTCTTCTATGCATTTCATTTAATGAAACAGCAAACCTTGAAATGGCGCTCTTTAAGCTAGTGACGTCATTCTCTGGGAGAAAAATTGCTTGCATACGCACTTCAACAACTACGTTACTTGATGTAATAAAAACGTCTTCTTGTCTTTCAACTATAGAGCCATATTTAAAATCTATACTTTTAGTTTTAGAGCTCATCCCACACGAGAAAAATGTCTGAGCGAACAATATCACTCCTAACAATAAAAACTTCATCTTGGAAACCTGGAATGAGAAAAATATATGTAATTACTCCTGTATTAAGAAGAAAAACTTTTAACATATAATGTTCACAAAAATAAAAAATAAAAAAAATCTTTCCCTCACTTCTTTCCCTCTTATTTTGATTTCTTATGTGAGCCAATGGTACGATTCTCTCTTCAGTGGGTTGGGATACGTTTTGAACTCTAAACCTATTGGCCGTTAATGTTTCCAAAATGTTAAATGGGCCTTCAAACTTAGGTGTTAGATTATAATTGAGTATTTTACGTACATTTACCTGTATGTATACATTATCACCCACGGTATATGTTTTAGTTGGCTTCGCTATTTTATCATGATTCTTTTTCATTATGAATTGTGATTCTTCTAAATTCTTTCGAAGGATATCAAAACGACTTTTGCTTGCATTTATACATTCTTTTAAAGGATTTGATAGATTAGTTGTAGGCGTTAATACATGGAAAGGCATTCTAACTGGGGAACCATACAATACCTCGTGCGGTGACATTTTATTTGATATATGATATGAATGATTCAGAGTACTCAGTACCGCAGGTATTGCAATATCCCAGTTGAGGTCTGATCCCCCTAGTGTTACTCTTAATATATTTAAAACCTTCCTATTCGCTCTTTCCACTAGCCCATTCGACTCTGGGTGATATATCATGGTATTTATTTTCTTTATGCTAAGGTAAGAAAGTGATTATTAAATTCTCCACCCGAGTCTGAGATTATCATGTGTGGAATTCCATGTTTACAAATGTAACACTCGTAAAACTTCCTAGAGCATTCAATCGCAGTTTTAGTTTTAAGCGCTATTAGTTCTGTATTTCGAGTTAAAGCATCTACAATTACTAAGAGGTGCTTATTTCCTCTGTCTGACTTGTAAAATCCTGTTAATAAATCTAAATGTATCCTTTCAAAGGGTTGATTGGGCACGGGATAAGCCCCTAGGCTGACAGGTGTTTTCGTATGCCCTTTGTTTTCCTGACATGTGCGACAATTAGCTATGTGTTTTTTTTATATCTGTAAGCATCGTATGCCAATAAAACAATGATTTGGCTTTCTGTGACATTAATGAGAACCCCGGGTGTCCATGCAATGGATTTGCATGCAACCAATTTAGGACAGTGGAAATAAGTGAGATTGGTACCACTACCTGGTCGTTAGTTACATGTGGTGTATTGCAGGTTTTCCTTGTCATTGATTATATAATTCTGCTGCTTATACTTTATATATTCCTTTTCCTTATAATTGCCTTTCAAAGCATTTATATTTTTTTCTAATTTCTGATCTTTTCTTTGCTCAGTCTGTAATAATTCCGCACTCCAGCCCAAATCTTCTTGTTCAGATATCGTTTTAACAATAGGCATGGATGTTGATATATCTATTGATTCAGCTAAAGGCTCCGTACAAGATGACACGGGGTTGCATGATAATGCATCAGCAATGATATTTGCTTTCCCAGGTAAATACCCGATTCTCGCGCCAAAGTCTTGAATGATCAAATGCCACCGAGTTCGTTTGGGGCTGTGGCTGAAGCCTTTAAAGAAGTCGGTTAGTGGATTATGATCAGTAAGAACCTTAACGGGATAACCATATATTATGAACTTAAAATGCACTAGTGAATTAACAATAGCTAGCCCTTCCTTGTCTATTATTGCATACTTACTTTCGGAAGTTCTCATTTTTCGAGAATAAAAAGCTATCGGGAAAAATTGTTTTTCATATTGCTGAAGCAATAACCCGCCTACTCCTAAGTCTGAGGCGTCTGTTGCAATGAAGAATTCCTTACCGAAGTCAGGAAATTTTAAGATAGGAGAACTACACAGTTCATCTTTCAAGGTATTAAACGCATGTTGATGCTGCTCAGACCATATGAAATCTACGCCCTTCTTCGTAAGATCAGTTAAGGGAGCGGCTATTACTGAATAATTGCGTATAAAACGCCTGTAATATCCACTACAACCCAGAAATTGCTGTATTCCCTTGACATTAGTAGGTATCGGAAAGTTAGGGATAGCCAACACCTTATCATGGACTACTTTAAGACCTTGGCTTGACACCGTAAAACCCAAATAGACTAATTCTGTTTTGAAAAATTCACACTTACTAATCTTTACCCTTAATTTATGTTGTCTTAGTCTCTGTAGTACTAGTTTTAATTTACGTAGATGTTCTTCTAAGGTATTGGAAAAGATGACAAGGTCGTCCATATAGGCATGCAATATATCTCCTAGCAAGTCTCCAAACACTATGTTAATCATTCTTGTAAATGTTATGGGAGCACAACGTAAACCAAAAGGCATCCGTAAAAATTCATAATGTCCCCTGGCTGTGCTGAAGGCTGTGTATGGGATACTATTTTCTTCTAATGATACCTGGTGAAAGCCTTTAAGTAAGTCCAAACTGGTAAAATATTTATTCGGACCTAACAAAGATAAGATATCGTCAGTACATGGCACTGTGAAACGATCAGGGATCATCTCCTCATTTAGGCGACGGAAGTCTACGCAGATACGCCATGTTCGATCCTTTTTCGGTACAACTATTAATGGAAAATTATAAGGGCTGTTCGATTTCCTAATGACTCCTTCTTCTAGCATTTTACCTACTTCATCATTTATTTCATTCTGGAATTTCATAGGGAGTCTGTACGAGGGTACATAAATAATTTTCTGCTTGTCCTTTAACCTTGTTTGATGCTTGATCACATCTGTTTTTCCTAAGGATCCATCCGTAGTGGAAAAAACATCATGATATTCAGTTAAAAGTCCAAAAATTTTCTGCTGAATTTCTTCGTCCTGAATGTCTTTATTGATTTTATTTTTAATAGATTGCAAAAGGGATTCATCCGCAACTGATTGAGCATGATTGATTTCAGCGACGGTAAGAATACGATGTTTATATACTTTTACATCCAAAATATGTTGATTTTTATGAATTACTAAAGTGGTATTTAAATGATTACAGACTTCAATATTACATTGTTGATGTGAGCCTACTGTATAAATAGCTTGTGTGACAGACAGTCCGTTAGTTTTCAAAGTGTCGGAAAGGATTAATATTTCAGATCCCGGTAATGTTTTCTTTACTTGCACTATTAAATTCGAAGGTACGTTCGGCTCGATAGATTGCGTGCAAGATGATATTACGGGTGAACGAGAATTCTGTTGGGTGGCGTATATTATTTCTTTATTAGTGAGACAAGTTATTGGTTCTTCAACGTACGTCACTGTTTTATTTGTCGTCTCCTTTTTATCCAAAACTGATTTTAAGGTATTAGAAGACTTATAGAATTTTCCTTTGATATACACGCCATGCTTGGCAGGGGCTAAGATAATGTTTTGATTGCCCACAGATGGGTATCCTATAATTACAGCTGGATACATATCAATGTTTTGTACAACAACAAATGTATCGGCAAACGTGCGCTTACCGACCTTGAACTGAACATGAGTTACGCCTATTACATTTAATTCATTATTTCCTATACCCAAGAGTCTTACTCCGTACTTTTCTATTGGGAAGTTAGAAAACAACAAATGATGTGTCCTCAAATCCATGATATTACGTGGACTACCAGAGTCAAAAAATAATGTAAATGATCTGTGTTCTAAATTTACAGCATATAATGTTGGTCGTAACTCATTTTGGCTTATTATTGTATGAATTCGTTGCAAATGTACGGGAGCAAGCACTGATTTATTTAATTCGGCCGTGTGTTTCATAGGAAAATCTATTGCCTCACAATGATCTGATAAAACATTGAATTGATTATTCAATACTACTGATGTTGACATGAATGACCTTGACCCAATATCACTCTCTTCCCCACTGGAGTTAATTATGTGGTATTTGCTTTGCTCTGCACATTCTGAAAATTAGCCTGACCTTGCGAGGTCTGGTTTGACGACCCAGGATCAGCATTATTCGAAGAACTGTTTGTTTGTTTTGGATTCTGAACTACATTGACGTTTGGCTGTTTCTTCTTATTGAAATGAGGATTTTTCTTTTTATTTCCATATGGAACTGACTGTGGAATTGACTGTGTATTTCTAGGATTCTGTTGTGTCTCACGCGAGTAGCACTGACTATACGAATGAGTCGAACTATTATATAACGAACAGAATCTCGTTCTGCAGTCCGCAATCAAGTGACCTTGATGTTTGCAATTATAACACGTCATTCCTGCAACTTGACTATTATTAACTACGTTTACTTGTTGTGGCTTTGTTTCATTTTTTGCAAAAACTTGTAGAAACACGGGATCAAGATCAGGACACTTAGACATATGTTTCTTTATCTGTTTATATACATCCAATTCCGTACTTTCTGGCGTTAACTTTTTATCAAAACACCGCACTAAAGCTTCAGGCAACATAAGTGTCATGCAAGTTAAATATATTAATCATAAGAAATCTTTCACGGAGATATTATCTCTAGTAACCCAAGTGAAATTACCTAAAATATCTTGATATTTGTTAAGCCTATCGGCAATGAGAGCTGCTCTCTCAATAACATTAAGCCAAGTCATAATGGCTTGATTAAGTGTATTTCTTAATGTTAAAACTACATCTAAGGCTTTTTCACCTCCATAGACTGCACATAGCCTAACTTTGAAATCATCCTAGGTAACTGATTCTTGAAATGAAACACCCCTCAAATACGCTCTCGCATCTCCTTTAGAAAAGTCTATAAAACTTTTAGCTTCTTGTAATTGTACAAACGGGTCTATAATTTGTTTAGCATTTAAATGGGCATCGACGGATCCATGACTCCACATTCTGAGGCAAGAACCCATTAACCCGACCTTGAAAAGGAAGGAGTGCAGAGCGAGCATTTACTAGTGTCACAATGGGAGGGGGGTTACCATGTCCTGGGGTTGGGTTACTCGGTCCAGGGGTGGGGCTCACAGGGGGCGTCATGTTTACTGTATTTCTTTTTCTATCTCTATGACTCCTTGCAATCTTATCAAAATATCTATATGAATACAGACGTCCACTGCGTAAACGCATAAGTACTAAATGATAAAGATTATAACAAAATCCCCCAAAACAATGATACTAATACAAAGATATTTCCCGAGAACTTCTGAAAGAAAACGGAATACAAAGATATTTCCCGAGAACTTCTGAAAGAAAATGGAATTAGCACAGAGAGAAAAAAAATTCTAGACAAGAATTCGAAGTTGAATACAGTTTCCTTAAATGAAAGAAAATTAAAGATTAGCAAACAACTCACCCCAGCAATAATGGAGGATTGACTCGTGATAACTACACTTCACTGCTCAAAACTGAAATGAATAAAGAAAATGTACTTAGCTTCGGTTTATATGGCGAAGGGTGATGTCGTCATTTCCTCTCTCTCTCACTGGATTGTTACTCTTATTGATATTTGGGAGAATGTTTTCGGTCTGATTTCCGTTGAATGTAGTGCTTCCTGGATATGTTTCTTCAATGTTTAGTAAACATTGAATGTCAGTCCTTGGTTTTCTTAGGATGTTGATTGAAGATCCAGTTCCTCAGTTTGTATAACATTCATTTGTTGGTATTAAATGTTTTAATTTCTTTGGTGGACTATGATACTTAGTCAAAATTGTAGATTTATTACTGTTGATTTCTTGAAGATCTTTCTCTGGTTCTTAGAGTTTTATTCGCTGGGTCTTGAAGATCGATTCTTAGAGTTTAATTGCTGGTTCTTGAAGATCTTTCTCTGGTTCTTAGAGTTTTACCGCTGGTTCTTGAAGATCGTTCTCTGGTTCTTAGAGTTTTACCACTGCCACCATTTATTGGTGTGCTACTGTTACTAACACACATTTGGGTTATCTTCAAATGTCATCTTCAATGTGTTATAGATTAGATTTGGTATGTTACATCTTCAAGTAAAGTCTTGGTAAGTTAACTTTAAAATAGTTTATTCTTTAAAAAGAGTATTAACATCTCCATCACAGGAGTATAGATGGTTTGGTCGGATAACCATTCCGAATGACATCTCAAAGTGAACTGCTACAAATATCCATATTCACGTTAAAGTTTATATAGTTATCTCAGCACTTAAGGATTTATAGTAAACACAACATTAATACCGGAAGGTCCTTGTTCCGTTCTCATAGACAACTCTTTCTCACGGGCTTGGTTGTGTTTACTCTTCATGAAAAATGATACATTGCTGAGGTTTGGCAATCGCATCCTGCTTATGATATGACTATGGCATTTCTCACACTTCTCTTACTTCCACAGTGACCTGTAGGTCATGTGTTTTAAACAAGTAATATCTATATATTACACACACACACACACACACACACACACACACATATATATATATATATATATATATATATATATATATATATATATATATATAATTTATATATATATATATACATATATATATATATATATATATATATATATATATATATATATATATATATATATATATATATTATATATATATGTATGTATGTATATATATATATATATATATATATATATATATATATATATATATATATATATATATATATATATGTATATATATATATATATATATATATATATATATATATATATATATATATATATATATACATATATGCTCGTAATTTTGAACGAATAGATCATTATGAACACTGTTGTACCATACGTGTATCACACATGCTCATACACTGTAACAGTATTTTTATTTATTCATTTTTTTTATATTATCATTATTGCTTCCCTCTGGCACTGATAACCAGTTTATGCAAGTATGTTCCTGAATCATTGTGTTTGAATTTTTGTGCCATTCTTGACTGGAACGGGTTGTATATATACTCATGCCTCGTCCAAATAAAGTTAGTAGCATTCACTCCGCTTCTCAGTTATTACCTGACTGGTGCATCTGCACATTATGGACACGAACTTCACCAACTCCAAGTCCTCCATCAACATCTCTACTTCTGACAAAGTGGACAATTATTCAACATTCACCAAAGCTGAGGTGAATGCGGTATGACACAGATACCCTCCCCCCCCCCCCATGACGTACCAGAGCGGCGACAAAACAGCCCACAACCCACCACTCACTCACTCCACAACCTAGGAACTTTACAGTCACGTCTTGATACCCATTGGTCACAATTATGCTACTACCACTCCAGCTACAGGGCTTCTGCGAAGATATGTGTGAATGGTTGTCAGTGGACAAAAAACTTGCAAGTAGACCACCGTTTGCTAAGATGGCCTCCTCTCTTACTACTTTGTTCTTTTTACATGATGCAGGTATGGGCGTGCAATTTTTGGAAGACATGGGTGCTTGCCATTTTCTTCTGGCAAGGCCACTCTCCAGGATACGATGTAGTCTGTCTAAGTCTGCCAGCATTCACGTGGTAGCTGCCAACAGATCTGCCATACCCACCAACAGCTATGAAACTCACATTATTGTTTGAAAGCATCAAATATAATTATAAGGTTCTCATGGCTGACGTCATATTGCCAATCCTTGGTGAGGACTTCCTCTACAATTTCCAGCTCCTGGTTGATGTCGCTCACTGTCGGTTAGTCAATTCGGATTCGTACCACTCAACACCTCTCCAACCAGCTCCCTACGACCTCGCTCTCCACATCAGAGCACATACGGGTACATACGCCTAACTCCTCACGTCATACTCGAAAGTTTTCGGTCTAGATAAACATGGTAAACACGGTATCTAACACCATATCAAGACGACGGGTCCCCCAGTGTTCACCATACTCAGACATCTGGCACTTAAACAAAGCTCACCGAAATGGAAGAAATGGGCCTTTGCCAAAAGGCCTCAAGCCCGTGGTCCTCCTCATTGCATACCGATTGTTCTGAAGAAAGTTGGCTCTGCGTCTGTTTGGGGATTACAGGCGCCTGAACAAGCACACGGAACTGGATCAGTATCCCCTCCCAAACATTGCTGATTTGACCTCCTACTTGCACAAAGTGAAGATTTTCTCCATACTCCACCTCCTGGAGGAGTATTATCAGGTGCCCATGAAACCAGATGACATCCCCAAGACCGCCATAACCACCCAATTTGGTACATATACCTTCAATTACTACTCTTTTGGACTTCGTAATGCTTGGGCCACTTTTCAGCGTCTCATGAACAGCATATTAGGGAACCTCCCCTTTTATGTATGTTATGTGGACGACATACTCGTGTTCTTTTCCTCCAAAGAGGAACACCTCAATCATCTGCGCATCGTTTTTGACCGCTTACATCAGACTGGCCTTGTAGTCTGGTACAACAAATGTACCTTTGGTGCCAACGAAGTATCCTAGTTCGGGCACAGCATCACTCATGAAGGTGTCCACACCCTCCCTGAGAAGGCCGCAGCTGTTCAAAACTTCCCCACATCCATGACTGTTAAAGCACTGCAAGAATTCTTGAGCATGAACAACTAATATCACCATTTCTTGCCAACCATCCGCACTACTCTTTACCCGCTCTACGACTCCCTCAAGGGCAAGCTAATAGACTTGAAGTGGGTTCCCCTTCAAGAAGCAGCCATCTGCAATGCAAAGAATACCCTATCAACAGCTGTGTCTCTCACTTTTCCCATGCCATATGCACCTCTCCTTTTCTCCACCAATGCCCGCAATGTCGATGTTAGGGCAGCCAACGAGCAGGTGGTCAACAGCTGAACCCGACCATTAATCTTCTTAGTTAGAAAACTGCCCAAGGGGGAGTTCGGCTATTCTAGCTTCAGCCGCGAATCACTGGCGGTGCACTTGGCTGTCCATCACTTTCGCCAATTTATCATTCATACTAACCATATGCCTCTGGTGAACGCCTTCACTAGAGAATCCGACGCCTGGTCCACCTGTCAACACCGACACCTCTCCATCTCAGCTGACTACGATTGTACCTAAAACCCTGTCTCTGGGAAAATAAATCCCATTGCTGATGCCATATCAAGAAAGACATTGGCCACCATTTACCTGGACTGCGATTTCAATGCCTTGGCAGAAGCCCAACTGAAAAGATCCCGAGTACAAAGCATGTAGTACTTTCTTCATATCCCTCCGTTGGGATGACATTCCATTCGATGACTCCATTGCCACACTCCTCTATCACATCACATCAGTACTGGACGCCTAGACCGTGGATACCTTCCTCCATGCGCCAATAAGCATTTGATTTCATCCATGGCCTTTCATAGCCCTCGTTCTGTTCAACTTCACATCTAATGAAGACATAAGTCATTTGGCAGGGCGTTACTAATACTGCTAAGGGTTGGGTCCATGCCTGTACTTTATGCCAAAACTCATCAGTACATCGACATACAGATTCAGGAATAGGCACCCTTCCGCGACCTCAGTGCCCCCTATCCACATCACAAGGATACCATTACCTGTTTACCGTCATCAACAGCTCCACTCATTGGCCTGATACTATTCCCATGGAAAGTTCAACGTCCGCCTCGTGTACACCTGTCTTATAAACAGGATGGATAGCGAGATTTGATATCCCTGAGCATATTACTTCTGACAGCAGTACCACTTTCCCCTCTCATTATGGACATCTTTAGCAAATCTCCTGTGAATCACCTCACATCAGAACCCATAAAACCCTACTACCAACGGATTGGCTGAACATTTTCACTGTACTCAGCTTGCCTGGATCCGTCTGAGACTAAGGACTTCTCCTAAGGACACCCCGGATGTTTCAGCAGTTGAAATGGTGCATGGCAACCCGTTGGTCATCCCTGCCGAATATTTTCCGTAGACAATTTCCTCAAACAATCTCCATCATGTTTTGGGATAATTTACCCCATGACACTAAACTTACAAGCCCCCAGTGAAGCAACATATACCAACATATTTGCACAAGGCACCACACGCTTTCCTGCACAACGACACCAGCAACACACTGCTAACACCCTCTTCCAATATGTCCTTTCCTCGTGATCTGTCAAACAATGAAGGCATTCTTACTAAACGCTTGTGACAAAAAAGACTGGGTCTCCTTTGATCCCCTTAAACCTGTGTATCCCCAGCAAGATGACCAGCCTATTGTGCGCCTCTCCAGAGCAGGGTGTCCTATTTCACATGCATGTATTTTTTAGGGGGGAACCCATGTACCGCACGTGTATCACATACGCTCATACACTGTAGCGGTAAAGTGGTTTGCGGACTGCGGCTAGACGTAGCACTCAGACTGCCTAGTGTCCAAATGCCCATCACACTCCAGCTTTTCACTGCACAATAAAATACGGTTGGATGCCCTGAGATCTGGACAAAAAGTAAACCATCAAGAAAGAACTGGGCACTGTGCTCCAAAACTTGGCAAGGAGACCCAGCTAGAAATTCTGAACTTTCCATTATCTTTTCTTACCTTAAGCTTGCTCAATAAACAGATAGTATGACCGTCGATTTAATTCTGGGGAAAATCAGCAATCTACAATTAATAGCTCTATCTTCTTTATGTAAGATTTCTTCAAGCTTAAGTAAACTGTAAGAACATTATGAGAAAAAAAATATACTAATAAGCTGGAACGAAAAACACCCTCTGACAGGAAGTATATTGAATGGAAATTATGGAAAAAAAAAATATTCTAATTAATTAAGGAGAGAAAAAATAAAAATCCAATGGTAAAGAAATACAGGTATTCAAAACCAGAAGGAGAGACAGATATCTCCATGCAGAGCCTCTTAGGAATCAAACCTCTAAATATTTAATCTACATATATAAGTATGATTAATAACCAACATAACAGTCTATATATTGGGGCTAAATTCAAATTTAATTTGGCAGGTTACTCAGTTACTAAAAGTTTTCTTCTGAGCCATCAATTTTAAGTGATCTTACATCATAGCTGCTTCAGAGGCCTCCTCAATGCTACCATCAAAAGGGACGACCAAATATAAAATATTTAACTTAACCTCCCACATGTCATGCTACAGAAGTCCACATATTAGAGTACCTTAATGTATGCAACAGTGAATACGTTGCTGTTTCCAGGGTGGTCCAATGATCTCTCACTTAAATTAGAAAATTCTTATTATTAATTTCCTCTCTTCCTCCACGACAATATATGCAGAGGTTCATTCTGATCTCACCCAACAACTCTACCGCTACATTAAATATCCAGAGACCAAAGAAAACAGCAGCCAACCTTGGCAGTTAAGATCAAAGGGATTGTAAAACACTGTTACACATCTAACCTGTCTCTACATCCTCACCTTTACATCAGAAAAAAAAGAAATATATAAAATAATAAAAAAGGCTTACTATCCTCATTGCTACACATTATGTCATGGTTATTCTATACCCATAAACAGGGATAAGAGGCGAGACCAGTTTCAATCTATTTTTGAGTCCCCTCCTCATGATACCAAAGTCACACACACGAAAATAAGGTATAACATATAAACGTCCTTTTTATAAAATAAAGTCCTATTGGGATTGTGATGCAGATTTTATAACTGTTAATATATTCAAAACAA
>NC_090730.1:75977360-75997360 GCF_036898095.1 Palaemon carinicauda | reverse complement strand
TCATGAATGGGAGGTAAATCAGTTGTTGTTTGCGGATGATACTGTACTGGTAGCAGACACAGAAGAGAAGCTTGACCGACTAGTGACAGAATTTAGAAGGGTGTGTGAGAGAAGGAAGTTGAGAGTTAATGTGGGTAAGAGTAAGGTTATGAGATGTACGAGAAGGGAAGGTGGTGCAAGGTTGAATGTCATGTTGAATGGAGAGTTACTTGAGGAGGGGGATCAGTTTAAGTACTTGGGGTCTGTTGTTGCAGCAAATGGTGGAGTGGAAGCAGATGTACGTCAGAGAGTGAATGAAGGTTGCAAAGTGTTGGGGCAGTTAAGGGAGTAGTGAAAAATAGAGTGTTGGGCATGAATGGAAAGAGAGTTCTATATGAGAAAGTGATTGTACCAACTGTGATGTATGGATCGGAGTTGTGGGGAATGAAAGTGATGGAGAGACAGAAATTGAATGTGTTTGAGATGAAGTGTCTAAGGAGTATGGCTGGTGTATCTCGAGTAGATAGGGTTAGGAACGAAGTGGTGAGGGTGAGAACGGGTGTAAGAAATGAGTTAGCGGCTAGAGTGGATATGAATGTGTTGAGGTGGTTTGGCCACGTTGAGAGAATGGAAAATGGCTGTCTGCTAAAGAAGGGGATGAATGCAAGAGTTGATGGGAGAAGTACAAGAGTAAGGCCAAGGTTTGGGTGGATGGATGGTGTGAAGAAAGCTCTGGGTGATAGGAGGATAGATGTGAGAGAGGCAAGAGAGCATGCTAGAAATCGGAAAAAATGGCGAGCGATTGTGACGCAGTTCCGGTAGGCCCTGCTGCTTCCTCCGGTGCCTTAGATGACCGCGGAGGTAGCAGCAGTAGGGGATTTAGCATTATGAATCTTCATCTGTGGTGGATAATGTGGGAGGTTGGCTGTGGCACCCTAGCAGTACCAGCAGAACTCGGCTGAGTCCCTGGTTAGGCTGGAGGAACGTAGAGAGTAGAGGTCCCCTTTTTGTTTTGTTTCATTGTTGATGTCGGCTACCCCCCAAAATTGGGGAAGTGCCTTTGGTATATATATATATATATATATATATATATATATATATATATATATATATATATATATATATATATATATATATATATATATATATATATATATATATATTTACATATGTGTGTATATATATATATATATATATATATATATATATATATATATACACACACATACATAACGGATTTTTAAGCGAAGCAAAAAATCTATATTTGGGTGAGGTAGCCATGTTGTCCTGATGGAAGTTCCTATTAGGTAGCTTTCTAGGGTATATTTGACTACAGTGATATTCCCAGAGAATTTTACCTTAAGGTATCCAGAATTCTAACTCCTGGAGTGAATATCCCTAAATAATCTCACAGGGATATCGCATAATATCAGAGTACATATTCTTGACACGTCACATAGCTATCTACGCCCCAAACAGTATTAACGCTTCGAGGGGGAATAGTGACAAGAATCCAAAACGAGAATGAAAAGAGAGTCACTCATAAGGCATCTCTCCTATTCCGTTTCCAGTGTGTATCTGATGAAGGCGGTAGCGCCCTCTTCATTCCTTGTAGCGATATACGAGGTGTTACAGATACTGTACTATAGGGAGGGGTCAACAGGCCCTTTTACAATAAAAGGAAGGGCGGGGCCATCAGGACGACATGGCTTCCTCACCCAAAAATAAATTTTTCGCTTCGCTCAAAATCCGTTTTTTGGGCTCAGGCCATGTCGTCCTGATGGAAGTTTACCAGAGCATTAATGTATCTGTGGATTCTCAATCAGTGCCGTACTCTCAAGAAAGTATTTTCCTGGTCCGTCTAGACCTAGAGACCTATGATGTTACCGTCATACATCATTTCATCTAAGCATGAACTATGTTAGTGCTTCCAGGCCCCTACAGGGAAGAGTCGTACTAGACTCTGGAAAATGTCTCGAGGAGTACATAAAAATTTATGGATGACAAAATGACAAGCCTGTATAGTGGTCTCGCCCTATACAATATAAAGCAAAGTTTGTATAAGAGTCACCAATGTCAGAATGAATTTGTGACACCTTCCCCAATGCGACTACTCTTAAAAACTATTGGATAATGGTTGTATCCGTATAGAAACAAATTTTGCCTCTTTGCTACCAACCCGTTAGGGTACCACGTCAACCCTTCCAAGAAAGGGTTAGAGTGAGTGGACTTTTGCTTAAATCAGGGAACAGTCTTGAAAGACATACCATGATAAAAATATCCATATTTTAATCTTAATGCTCAGTACATTTCTAATAAAATGAGTGTGGGTGAAAAAGACGCAGGGTTCACTATGAACTAGTTTATTAAAATTTAATAAACGAACATATCAGATCACATTTATAAAATTTATAAAATGCGGATGATATGCGTAGAAGCATAAAGAAAAACAGTCAACAGAAAATATTGTTTCCTCTACTAGAAAAAAGATTTGCCACTTTAATAGAGTTATTAACCCTGGATAGGTACGATGGGTCGTTTGCGACCCCGAGCGTCAAAAAAAAACAGGTTTTTCTCACGTGACTCACCCCCGTGACTGAATTTGTGGGTGATCGACCTGCAGGAGGTGACTCCCCTACACGCTCTAGTAGTGTCCAGATGTGCATTGCTGTAGCTGTACTCCTTCCCCGATTTCTGAGACGCGTCGGGGTCGAGCGCGACCGAGTTTACCCTTCTAAGGTAGTTTGCATAATTATCAAAGTTATTACGTATTATGAAATTGTCGTAGAATGGTGCAACTTGTATAGGTTATCAGTTGTGGAAAGTCTTGGTGGATTCTTTGGCTACCATGTGCATGATTTTTTTTTTAGTTAAAATGTCGTTCATCACCACGAGGACCATTTTACCGCGAGTGCCCCTTTTTCTTTTTTTTTTCATTTTTTTGCCAAGTCATTTTTCCGTAAGATATTGCCAAATAGGGTCGTAAAACTTTTGCTTGTTTAGTGTTGGAAAGTGTGTCTAGATGATCTGGCTACCCATGCATGACTTTGTTTTTGTCAGATACGACGTAGTTATTGGTATATTGGGTATTTAACTGTGGTTACCAATTTCTGTTTTTTTTCAATATTTGTAAAAATTACTACGTAGTAAGGAATTGCCGTATATTATTCATTTTTTTTCATGTTTATGTGTTAGAAAGTGTGCCTTGATGGTTGGGCTAACACGTGCATGTCTTTTTTTTTATCTGAGATGCCGTATATTAGAATGTCGGGCATTTTACCGCGAGTGTCCCTTTTTCATTTTTTTTCATTTTTTTGCCAAGTCATTTTTCCGTAAGATATTGCGAAATAGTATCGTAAAACTTTTGCTTTTTTAGTGTTGGAAAGTGTGTCTAGATGATCTGGCTACCCATGCGTGATTTTGTTTTTGTCAGATACGACGTAGTTATTGGTATATTGGGTATTTAACTGCGGTTGCCAATTTCTGTTTTTTTTTTTCAATATTTGTAAAAATTTACTACGTAGTAAGGAATTGCCGTATATTATTGATTTTTTTTTTCATGTTTATGTGTTAGAAAGTGTGCCTTGATGGTTGGGCTAACACGTGCATGTCTTTTTTTTTATCTGAGATGCCGTATATTAGAATGTTGGGCATTTTTCCGCGAGTGCCCCTTTTTATTTGTTTTGCATTTTTTTGCTTAGTCATGTTACCGTAAGGAATTGGCAAGTAGTGTCGCAAAACTTATATTTTTATAGTGTTGGAAAGTGTTTCTAGATGATCTGGCTACCCATGCCTATTTTTTTTTTAGCCAGATATGGCGTATATATAAGTATGTGTTCGATTTTCCTGTGATTGCCATTTTTTTGTTTTTTCCCATTTCTTTCAAAATTACTACGTACTAAGGAACTATCACAGAGTAATATTTCATTTATATGTTTATTTGTCGGAAAATGTGCCTTGATGGTTTGCCTAGCACGTGGCTGAAATTTTTTTTTTCTGAAATGCCGTATATTAGAATGGCCATTTTTCCACGAGTGCCCCTTTTTATTTGTTTTGCATTTTTTTGCTTAGTCATGTTACCGTAAGGAATTGGCAAGTAGTGTCGCAAAACTTATAATTTTATAGTGTTGGAAAGTGTTTCTAGATGATCTGGCTACCCATGCCTATCTTCTTTTTTTAGCCAGATATGGCGTATATATAGGTATGTGTTCGATTTTCCTGTGATTGCCATTTTTTCGTTTTTTCCCATTTCTTTCAAAATTACTACGTACTAAGGAACTATCACAGAGTAATTATTCATTTAGATGTTTATTTGTCGGAAAATGTGCCTTGATGGTTTGCCTAGCACGTGGCTGAATTTTTTTTTTTCTGAAATGCCGTATATTAGAATGTTAGCCATTTTTCCGCGAGTGCCCCTTTTTATTTGTTTTGCATTTTTTTGCTTAGTCATGTTACCGTAAGGAATTGGCAAGTAGTGTCGCAAAACTTATATTTTTGTAGTGTTGGAAAGTGTTTCTAGATGATCTGGCTACCCATGCCTATCTTTTTTTTAGCCAGATATGGCGTATATATAGGTATGTGTTCGATTTTCCGGTGATTGCCATTTTTTCGTTTTTTCCCAATTCTTTCAAAATTACTACGTACTAAGGAACTATCACAGAGTAATGATTCCTCTAGATGTTTATTTGTCGGAAAATTTTGTTTACTTTTTTTTTGATTGAATATCATCAAATTTTTTTAGCTAAAATATTATATTGTTTTACATTTTTTTTTTTTCGATTTTATTTCCCTTCAAAAAAATTTTTTGGGGTCAGAATTTTAATTTTATAGTCGTAAAATAATCGACAATTATCCAGCAACCCACCATACAATTTTTATGCATATCCAATAATAATTAGATTAGTAAATAACACCTTGAAATTGACATACCCTTCCTACATTTCAAGTGGCAGATTAGGGAGTCTGAGTCAGTGTGGTTGGCGGCCATTTTGTGGACATATCCGAAGCGTAAGCTGCCCTATCTATATATATTCTCGTTCCCTATAGAATTTGTGATATTTTGGTATATTTTTACCTGCATAAATATCATATTATATATTAAATATATGTATTTTTTTACGAAATTTCTAAGTACTCAAAAAATTACCTTTAGATATGGCCCCTGATATAAATGTAATTTACAAAATAATGAAGATTTTTTTACATATTTCTATTTTAGGATAACATATGTTTATTCCCTAAAAAAATTAGCCACTTCCTATTTCATTTGGGTACCCAAAAAAATTCATGAAATTTGGACAAATTTTTTTGGCCAAAAAAAGTTACCCTTTTTTTCTCATTTCAGATCTTCACCTCCATGGGTCTGACTTCATCCAAAATACATCAAGATGTGTCCTAAACATTCAAGAATCAATTCCTAAAAGGATTTGTGTATATATGTATAAACTTTTTTTTTATGAATTTTTATGTCAGGTCTTTTTTTTCTACTTAATTTTTTAAAATATTTATAATAAATAGTTTTTCTGCAGATGAGTAGTATTTATCTTTACAGTTGTTTTAAGCATTCATTGAAGTTTTTTTTGGCAAAAGAAAAAAAGAGGTTACTGTAAAAACTGATTTTTCAAGAATTTTTTTTGGCGTCTGGGTCGTTCGCGTCCGAGTATACTCTTAAAGGGTGTCCGAGGAGCGTACCTATCCAGGGTTAATAATAATGATATAGTCTGTATACTGTTTACATACGCTAGCGTAAAAAACCCTTGGCAAGAGTGTCCGTATTATGCTATAGATTACCGACGTCAATGGAACAGTTGGTAAGGACACTTTCGTGGCCTATCGCTCAGCGTGAAGTAACATAAAGTGACTACATGCGCACCCTCTTAATTAATTGTCCCAAATTAATTACACTGTTCCTCGCAGACTTAAAATAGAAGGTTAAAGAATTCTACCTGCTGCTACCACAGATCTCATAAGTTGCTCCACTTGCTTCACATGGTGCATAAAGAACACCTTGGATGAGTACCAGCCGGTGTGCAAACAGGGATGTTCAAAGTCCATGTAATTAAAGAAATTTTATGGAAGAGGCAACTTTCCTCGGATCATGACTAACGGGTGTACTGTCTGGATCTATTCTGCGAATAACACGGGTGAATTTCGCCCTTAGTTATAGATAACTTTGAACCCTTCTGAACAGCTGTCCTCCCATAGACCTTTAGGCACTCCACTGGACATAGAGATGCATCTTCCTCCAGAGGGCAGATTCTCTAGGGACCCCACCTGTTGGTGGGTAGCTTGTTCCTGGTAAGAAACGTTGGGTCTGGAAATAGATTCAGTTCTCCCTCCAAGAACTGGACGTGGCCTTCCTCTCTAGAGAGAGCCACTATTCACTAACTCTAGACCCCAAGGCGAGTACAAACAGAAATATGACTTAAATTCAAAACCTTCTAAGCACATTCCTCATTGTTTATTATTTATACACAATGAGGAATCATATCTAATGACCAAGCAAATGGTCTTTGGAAGCGCTGAAGGGCTAGTTCATTAAGAACGTCGTTAGAGAGGTCGACCTGTAAGGCATATGGTATCTGACTTGTCAAGGCAGGCTTGAACAATAGAATTGTGTAGGCTGCTAAACCTTGCTCATGAAGGTGAATGAAGAATGATAAACAGGAATCTGTCGGGATTTCTTTCGGTTTCTTCTCCTTGACAAAGGATAGCTATTTCTTCCCTGAAGCCTCATAATGTCTTCTGGTTTCCTCCAAAAGTCTAAACCGACTTTTAAACAC
The DNA here is from genome assembly GCF_036898095.1 of Palaemon carinicauda. Taxonomy (NCBI): domain Eukaryota; kingdom Metazoa; phylum Arthropoda; class Malacostraca; order Decapoda; family Palaemonidae; genus Palaemon; species Palaemon carinicauda. The sequence continues at coordinate 75,990,599 of NC_090730.1, read as the reverse complement.
CGAATCTTTTTCTCATCGGTAAGGAGAGAAAATTATGAGATGTAGGTTCCGTGTTTTCTGTGATGGACGAAGACAGTCGACTTCTGTACTCGCTGAGACAGGGATGGATCCGGTAGCGGTACGAATTTTAGTTGTAGTTCCAATGCCAGAGGGAACCACACGCTATTTGGCCACTTGTGGGCCACTATTGCAGCTTTCCCTTTGAAAGATCTCAGCATATCAAGGACCTTCAAAAGGAGGTGTGTGGAGGGAACAGATAGATACTGGACCATCTGTTCCAGTCCAGGGACATAGCGTCCACTGCCTCCGCTAACGGATCCTCGTAAGGGGAAACATAGCGAACTATTTTCTTGTTGTCTTTTGTCGCAAAGAGGTCTATCTGCAGCTCTGGGACTTGACTCGAGATGAAGGAGAACGATCCTGCGTCAAGGGACCATTCTGACTCTATAGGTGTAAACCTAGATAGAGCGTCCGCTGTCACATTGCAGAACCCTTGAATGTGAACCGCTGACAGGTGCCATTTCTTCGCGCGTTTGATGCGTATTTTCTCCAGACTCCTGTTGCATCCTTAAGCTGTGCTCTTAGCACTGGATCTGTTATCAAAGCAAACGGTAGAGAGCCCAGCACTCTCTCCTGTCCGCGTCTTGATATCCGTTTGGATTTCAATATTCTCCTGCTATTTCTTTCTTCTTCTTACTAGGAATGGAAAGCCGATGTGACTCCAAATTCCAGTGGATTCCCAACCACCGAAATTTTTGAGCTGGAGAAAGAAGAGACTTTTTTATGTTGATCTTAAATCCCAAATGTTCCAGGAACTGAATCACTATCTTAGAATCTTGCATGCATTCTGTCCTGGATGCTGCCCACACCAGCCAGTCATCCAAGTAGGCTACTACTTGGACCCCCTATAGGCGTAATTGATGGACAGCGGCGTTCGCGAGCTTCGTGAAAATCCTTGGGGCTATGTATAGCCCGAAAGGCATGGTTCTGATGGCGTAAAGTTATCAATGTAACTTGAAGCCTAGGTAGGAGGAGAGGTGACGATTAATTGGAACGTGCCAATAAGCGTCAGACAAGTCTATAGAAACAGCATATGCCCTTTTGGGCAGTAGGGTCCTTATGTGTTGAAGTGTGAGCATTCTGAAATTGTAGTTCACTATGAACTTGTTGAGTGGCGACAAGTCTAGGATGACTTTGAGTTTTTATGAGTCCTTCTTTGGAACACAAACCAGCCTTCCTTGGAATTTGATGGACTTAACCTTCCGGATTACTCTTTTGTCTAAGAGCTCTAGGACATATTCTTCCAGAGCGGGGGTTGAACGTTGGAAGAATTGAGGAAATTGAGGTGGAGGACTGCTCCAGCTCCAACCTAGTCCATTCTTATTTAGGCTGTGGGCCCAGGGATCAAAGATCCAGCGATCCCTGAAAAGCTGTACTCTCCCTCCTACTGGAAGTATCTACTTTTGCTGTTGTGTACCTGCAGCCTTGCCTCCTTGACCGCGTCCTCCCCTGGATCCCCTTCCTATTGAAGGGTGTCTAAAAGAACCTCTGGCTGTTCCTCTGGCTCTCAAACGAAAGGAAGACGTCTGCCTTTCAGAGGCTGGGTTAAGAACTGGCGACTGTGTCGCCGTTTGTTGAGGTATCAGCTGGTACGTGGCTGGAGGTTGTGCCACTATCTGAGGCACCGCGGTCACAGGAAGTTGTGGTTGATGTTGCTGTCTGTAGGGTTTAGCCGGCCAAGAGGATGGCCTAGGCCTTTATGTCTTCCTCTTGGGTTGGGGACCCTCATCCAGAGAAGACTTTCTCTTAAGATCTAGGCCCCACTTTTTGAGAAGGTTCTCCGTGGCGGCCTTGTCTACTACCTCTTTAACCACTTCATTGGGAAAGAGGTCTTTACACCAAATACGAGAGAAGATCAGTTTCCTCAGTTCGTGCCTCACCGCAACCGAGGCGAACACGAACTCTCTACAGGCTCTCCTAGCTTTAATAAAGCTATAGAAATCTTTCGTAACTGGCCAGATGGGTTTTGGCCCCAACCATGAACATGTCCTGGTTCTTGGGGTCACTTGCCATCGTTTCTAGTGTCGTTTGCAACGACATCGATGCCGCAAGTCTTTCCTTTGTCTCTTGCTCTCTATGCAAGAGAACCTCCGACAATTTTGGAAGCGCCTCACCGAACTGGAGTTCAGCAATATCAGCTTCCAGTTTCCCGACTGAGAAGGTAAGGTGTACGTCCTTCCAGTCTTCTTGGTCCAAGGACAAGGTCAGAGATAACGGCTTGCACTCCTCCAAGGAGGGGCATGGTTTCCCTGCCTCCACCGCTTTTAAAGCAGCCTTATATCCCTTTTCCAAGAAGGGAAAGGCTCTGGTAGGAGAGGCCACAAAGGAGGGAAGCTTATCACTCAAGGCAGGCACCTTTGAGTTTGTGAAGCCCCTCTCTTTCATCGAGCTCGTTAGTAACGTCTGAGCTTTACTATGGTCAAAAACTATGACCTCCGGCTCCGCCTCCTCCTTTAAGGCTGGCTCCTTCCTAAGACGGACATAGCAGTCCGGATAAGAATCTTTGTTGGGCCAGAATTCCACTTCTTCCAGGGGAATTGCTCCCAACTTTTCTGAGATCACGATCTCCCCGGTTGTCATTGGCATGTGTTCGGCATACCTCTAAGGATTGGTATCCGAGCACAAAGGAAGATCCTTCACGCTGAGCCGCTTCTGGGGCCCACGTGATGCTGCAAGTCTACGTAACTCCAGTTTCATTGCAGCTTCCTTCTCATCATTTTTCCTTTGAATTTGTTGGATCATCTCAACAATGGAAGAAAGAGTCCTTCCCAGTTCATCTGGGATAGTAGACGATGTAGAAGGAACAGGTTCTGGGTCCGGAACCGACGTAACCGACACTTCGTCGATTTCTTCCTCTTCTACTTGAGGAGTCTGGAACAGCTCCTCCCCCTGACCTTCTCCTAGAAGGTCCTTCTTAGTAGAATCCAACACCTCTGACATCCTATCGTCCAATTGGATGACTTGAAGGGCGGCTGAGATTTCAGAATCTACCGGATTCTAGGCAATTGGTATCTCCACCTGAGGCTGGGGGATGATTGCATCAGCCGATGCTTTAGGGAAAAGGTAGGCCCTCCTCTTCTCATTTGGAAGGTAGGGACCTGAGGTGTTTTTCTGAAAACCCCTCACCCAGGATCGTAACGTTTCCCTGGCAGCATCCCTTGACTCCGTTGACTTAAGGTCGTCAAAAGCCTAGGTAATCAGGTTAGAACAAACTGTACAAACATGAGGGTCCCAATAGCGGAGAACACCTCTGGAGGCTGCGCATGCTGCGTGCCTCCTGCAATATTGATGTCCACAGAAGTTCTTACTGCGGACATTACAGAACACACTCCCGTAATTCGGATGGTCCTCCTGTAAAGAGAAGAAAAATCCATGAGTATCAAGTGAAGGCTTTCACTTAAATTGAGACATTTAGCTTATATGGAAAAGTTATAAAAGTTAGAAGGAAAGACACATACTTGTATTTCCTGCCCAGTCAATTGCTGAAACCTCCAGAGATATTAAAACTAAGGTTAATTCTATTCTAGTATACCTTACGTAATTTCCTAAACGGAAATTTAAGGTGTAGTTCACACCTTGAGATAAATTCTTAATATACGGGATAGAAAAAAATATAGAAAGAACTTACTTTCTATATATTATACGGTCTCAACCAAAGGCTGTAAAAGATAACATAAAGTATGATGAAGAACTTTTAGTGTTATCACAAGCTCTGTACAGCAGTTTCTGCTAATGCATTGTGTACTACACTACAAATACAGCAACTACTGTACATCGCATGCTGTTGTGTCGGGTAGCACGCACCGGTACGTGCCGGCGTGCACCTGCATGTGCCGGCCGGCAACTACCCCTGTATAGTTCAAAGATATACTATCTTTAACTATTAGGCGGCAGCCCACTGATTCGCGACTGTGTGCCGGCCGGCAATCATTGCCAGCCGACAGCTGAAAATACTAAAACCCGGCTGCCGGCCGCTAATCGTAGTAGCCAGCAGGCAAAGGTAATAAAATCCGTGCCCGCCGACAGTAGCCAAGAACTAGGGAACCTCCACCTGCCCGGCTGTCGGCTGTTAACCCGGCAGCCGGGTTAGGGGTGCAACACAATAGTCAGAGAAACAGTATGGATGTAAGGTTATAAGGCGGCATTGCCATACGACCTTCTATCCAGAAAGAGTGAACTTATGGAAGGGGAGAATGTAACATTCAGGCTTCCAAAGAATCCATAGTCTGCCGGGCTCTACCGACGGACATGGAAGGGAGACCAAGGGAGGTCTGGGGTTCACTCTACAAAAAATAAAGGGTCTCTGCCGGCCGACACGTAGTGCCAGGCGGCAGAGAGCTGAGCCTGTCCTCCATCCTAACCTATACTAGGTACGGAAGTAGGACTGCGGCCAAAAGATAATAAAAGAAAGAGAGGTGGGGAAGGGATAAGGGTCCTATAGACTTCGTTCTAGCAGGAGACACACTCAGCCGTTAGGGAAGCTCATCCTAACCAAGAGTTGTCTATTAGGGAGGAAGACTGGCAATATTTGCTAACCTCCTCCCAACCAGAACAAAGTTAGGTGAAGTTATTTCGCCGGGTAACAGAGAAAACTCATTCTCCAGCCCGAGAAAAACAACATAGGACAGTCTGCTAAGCCACTAGAGGAAGGAATAATCCTTCCAACATGGACTAGGGAAGCAAAGCTTCCTGTGTCCGCCCCTAACCTAGCAAAGGAGACTTTCTCTATGCTAGGAAGAAGCAGACCACAGACTAGAAACCCTGGTGTTCTGCCCTAACCCAAAAAACCAGTCTCTCTGGTTATCAGGTCAGGACAGACATATCCTAGAATAGTTATACCTGAATTTTTGGGCTAAAGCCATGTCGTCCTGATGGAAGTTCCTATAGGGTAGCTTCCTAGGGTATATTACAATTACGGCGATATTCCCAGAGAATTTACCTTAAGGTACCCAGAATTCTAACTCCTGGAGCGAATATCCCTAATAAAAGAACCAGGGATATCGCGGAATATCAGAGGACGTATTCTTGACACGCCACATGGTAATCTACACCCCGAACAGAGATAACACTTCGAAGGGGACAATTGGCAAGAAAACGAAAACGAGAAAGAAAAAGGAGAGCCGCTCGCAAGGCTCTCTCTTCTCCCGTTTCGTAAGCGTGCATTGCGCCGATCCTGGCGCCATCTGTATTCCTTTTTGCGTAGCTTAACAACTCGGTGTTTTTTCCTGTGTTTCTCGCAAAATCTTGGATTTAATCAAGTTATTATGCTTTCTCCAACTTCGTCTGCCTCTGATAAGTTGAGTATTATTTCTTTTATGTATAGATGTAGGCTCTTGGTAATTTTTCAAGTGATTAATAGTAATAATCTTTGTTACAAGAGCCGTTGCCTACCAGAGGCGTCCTGGACGCTGTCGCTCGCTAGGTATGAGTTTTAGTTAGCCAGAGCGACGTTCCCGGCTGTTTTGCTTTAATAATTTTAGCTGTTTAGCGTTACATAGGATTTCCTTATTCGTGCTTTTAGTATTATTTGTTTTGGCAAAGTATTCGCCAATTCTGGCCTACGCTAGACCATGTAGCCTAGTCGTTTAGCCCTAGTACTTTCCTGCATGATTTTTGGATTTCCGAGTGTTTTAAAATTTTATTGAAGCTTTAGGCAGTTTTATACATTTAAGATTATGTTAATTTTTTCCAAGATAGTATACGAGTGAGTTTCGGTGATTTAGGTAATCGATTCTCTTGGCGCCTAGGCTAAGTTGCCTATGGGGCCTTAGTATACTTTCTCATACTCCCCGGTTGCTCTCTTTTCTTTGGAAAAGGTATGCAATCCTTTTCCCTCTGTTTAAGCCTTGGGCTTAACCCTAGTGGTTTATCTGAATTAACTTTCGAAACAACTATATTAGGGTGTTACTGTTCCTTCCTGTTCCAGTAAGTCTGGCTTCAGAGAGGGGGCAGAACATCAGAGTTCTTAGTCTGAGTCTGTGTTTGTCTGGCTTGGGGTAGAGTCTCCCTCGCTAGTCTGACGCAGACATAGGAGGCTTAACCTCCTTAGGTCACTTCCGAAGGTTTCTGTACGAGATGATTCCTTCTTCTTGTGATCTAGCAGACTAGTCCTTGTTGCTGTTCTCGGTGGCGAGGATAAGATCCTTTCCCTGGGAGTAGCAACACCTTCCTTGCTTTGGTTCAGTGGAGGTTGGCAAGTATTGCTGGCCTCCCTCCTTGGATCTCCCTTAGGCTAAGATGAGTTTTCTTGGCTGCGGGTGATTCTTTACTAAAGCAAGGTTGGTAGGACCCTCTTCGTCCCTTCCCCCTCTTTTTTCTGTAATGGCCTAGCCGTTACAGTGCTGTACGTCATTCTACATCTGGACCTAGTATAGGTTAGGATGTGGAGTTGACTCAGTCCCTTGCCGGCCGGCAGAATGTGCCGGCCGGCAAAGGTCTTCTGCTTTGAGTGCTGTCCGGACCTCCCTTGGTCCCTCATCCATGTCTGTCTGTAGAGCCAGACGACATTGGTCAGGAAGCCTGAATTAGATTCTCCCCTTCCTTGTATGCACTCTTTCGGATTGCCGGGCTTTGAGGTAGTACACTCTCTTATCCCGGCATCCATTCTGTTTTCTTCTAGTGTTGTACCCTAGCCGGCTGCCGGCCTATGTGGCCGGCAGTCGGACAGTCGGAGTTCTCTGGTTTGCCGGCCGGCAGTATCTGCCGGCCGGCACATGCATTTGAACCAGTATTCTGCCGCCTTATAGCTGTTAAGTAGTATACTTTAAAGCTAGACTTGCCGGCTGGCACATTACCTTCTATACTGTACCAGTATTCTTCAGTATAGCATCTACTGTAGGGAGAAAACTATAGTATAGTATTGTTACAACACTGTGTTTTCTAACACTTTTGTGTTGTCTTGCATAGCCCTTTGGTGTTGCCTTACAGATAAGAAAGTGAGTTCTTTCTTTTCTACTATCCAGTATTTTAAAATCATACCTTAGGTGTGAGCTACACCTGTTTCCTCTGGAAATTTTTCATTGGTTACTCTAGGAGAGATTAACCATACGATTTTATTATCTGGAAGGCTGCAACATTTGACTGTGCGGGAAACACAAGTGTGTGTCTTTTCTTTCTGTTTTGTTATGCTAAACTGTGCATATCCAGTGATACGTAGTTCACTTGATACTCATGGAAATTTCCTCTCATAACAGGAGGACCATCCGAAGTGCGGAAGTGTTTTCTGCAACGTCCGCAGCAAGAACTTCTGCGGACATGAGTTATGTAGGAGGCACGCAGCATGCGCTGTCTCCAAGGGTGATCTCCGGTATTGGGACCCTCAGGTATGTACCGTGTGCTCTAACCTGATTACTGAGGCTTTTGATTCCCCTAGGACGGCGGAATCAAGGGATTTAGCTAGGGAAAAGCTTCGTGCCTGGGGAAGGGGCTTCCAGAAGAACACTTCTGGACCTTATCTTCCAAGTGAGAAGATGAGGGCTTACTTTTTCCTCAGGGCATCAGCTGATGCAGTGATTCCCCAGCCTCAAGAGGAGATCCCCCTAGTTCAGATCCCGGTGGATGCTGAAGTCGCGGTCGCCTTGCAGGACATCCAGTTGGACGACAGGATGTCAGACGTGTCCGAGCGTCTGGAGGAAGACCTCCTGGCAGAAGGCCAGGATGAAGATCGAGCCCCAGACATTGTAGAGGAAGAGGCCGACGAGGCGTCGGCTGCTCCGGTTCAGGTCCCTGAACCTATTCCCTCAACATCGTCTGCTCTCCCAGTAGAGCTGGGACAGGCCCTCTCCTCCATTGTTGGAATGATCCAACAAATGCAGAAGGAGAATAATGAGAAGGCAGCTGCAATGGAACTGCAGATGCAGAAGCTTGCAGCATCACGTGGGCCCCAGAAGAGGCTCAACGTGAAAGACCTTCCCTTGTGCTCGGATGCTATCCCGTGGAGATATGCTGAGCACATGCCGATGACGATCGGAAAGATCGTCATGTCGGATAAGTTGGGTTCAGTTCCCCTAGAGGAGGTGGAATTCTGGCCCAGCAAGGGGTCATATTCGGACTGTTATGTCCGTTTGAGGAAGGAACCAGCTTCAAAGGAGGAGACAGAGCCGAAGGAGGTCATAGTGATGGACCATGCTAAGGCTCAAGCTTTGCTTTCATCTTCAATGAAAGAGAGGGGCTTCACGAACTCAAAGGTGGCTGCATTGAGTAAGAAGCACCCTTCCTTTGTGTCCTCTCCTGCTAGAGCCTTCCCCTTTTTGCAGAAAGGGTTTGCGGCTGTGTTAAAAGCAGTCGAGGCTGGCAAGCCATGCCCCTACTTGGGGGAGTGTAAACCCTTGTCGCTGGCCCTACCTATGGACCACAAGGACTGGAAGGACGTCCATCTTACCTTCTCAGTCGGGAAGTTGGAGGCTGATATTGCCGGACGTCAGTTCGGTGAGAACCTCCCTAAGCTGTCTGACTTTCTTTTGCGGAGGGAGCTCGAGACGAAACAAAGACTGGCTGCCTCAATGTCTCTTCAGACCACTCTTGAGACGATGGCAACTGACCCCAAGGTCCATGAAATGTTCATGGTAGTGGCCAAGACTCATCTGGCCACAGTGACGAAGGATCTTTACAGCTTCGTCAGGGCGAGGAGAGCTTGTAGGGAGTTTGTGTTCGCCTCGGCTGCGGTGAGGCACGAGCCAAGGAAACTAATCTCCTCCAACATTTGGGGCAAAGACCTTTTCCCTAGCGAATCAGTCAAGGAGGTTGTTGATAAGGCCGCCACAGAGAATAGGAACCTCCTCCGGAAGTGGGGCCTGTCTATCAAGAGAAAGTCTTCCCCGGATGAGGGTCCCCAACCAAAGAGGAAGACTAAGAGGACTAGGCTACCTTCTCGGCCGGCCAAGCCATTTAGACAGCAACAGCAACAGCAATTGCCGATGCCTTCAGTGCCCCAGGTGGTGGCACAAACCCCGACCACATTCCAGTGGGTACCCCAAGCCGTGTCGACACAGTCCCCGGCATTCAACCCAACGTTCGAAGGGCAGTCAACTTCCTTTCGAGCAAAGCCTAGAGGAGCAGCCAGAGGCTCGTCTAGGTGCCCCTCAAGGGGAAAGGGATTCAGGGGTGGTCGCGGTCAGGGAGGCAAGACCTCAGGACAACAGTCCAAGTGAGATGATACCGGTAGGAGGGAGACTTCAGAATTTTCGGGATCGGTGGACCTTCGATCCCTGGGCCCACAGCCTACTCAAGAATGGATTGGGCTGGAGCTGGTACAGCACTCCACCCCCGTGCCCTCAGTTTTTCCAACACTCCACCCCCGTTCTGGAGGAGTACATCCAAGATCTGTTGGAGAAAAAAGTGATCCCAAGGGTAAAGTCCATCAAATTCCAAGGGAGGCTGTTTTGTGTTCCCAAGAAGGACTCGGAGAAACTCAAAGTCATTCTGGACTTGTCGCCACTCAACAAGTTCATAGTGAACTGCAAGTTCAAGATGCTAACACTGCAACACATAAGGACCTTACTGCCCAAGAGGGCATTTACCGTCTCCATAGATTTGTCAGACGCCTATTGGTACGTTCCAATCAATCGTCGACTCTCGCCCTACCTAGGGTTCAAGCTACAACAAATACTATACGCCTTCAGAGCCATGCCATTCGGGCTAAATATAGCCCCAAGGATCTTCACGAAGCTTGCGAGCGTAGCTCTCAAACAATTACGCCTAAAGGGAATTCAGGTAGTAGCCTACCTGGACGACTGGCTGGTGTGGGCAGCATCCAAGACAGAATGCTTGAAAGCTTCCCTGCAGGTGATCCAGTTCCTAGAGTATCTAGGCTTCAAGATCAACAGAAAAAAGTCTCGACTTTCTCCATCTCAAAAGTTCCAGTGGTTGGGAATCCACCGGGACCTAATGTCACACCAATTCTCCATCCCGGCGAAGAAAAGGAAGGAGATAGCTGGTTCTGTCAAGAGACTTCTGGATTCCGAAAGGATATCAAGACGCGAACAGGAGAGGGTACTGGGTTCTCTCCAGTTTGCTTCGGTAACAGACCCGGTGCTAAGAGCACAGCTAAAGGATGCAACCTGAGTTTGGAAAAGTTATGCATCAAACGCGCGAAGAGATCTGAGAAGACCAGTTCCGCTTTGTCTACGTACTCTTCTCAGACCTTGGTCCCAAGCCAGACTACTAAAGAAGTTGGTACTTCTTCAGCCACCTCCCCCGTCAGTGACTATTCACACAGACGCCTCGAAGGAGGGGTGGGGAGGTCATTCTCATCTGAAGAAGGCCCAAGGGACTTGGTCCAATCTATTCAAGACATTTCACATAAACTTTATAGAAGCTATGGCAGTGCTCCTTACTTTGAAGAAAGTCTCCCCGCGTCGCTCGATCCAAATAAGGTTGGTGCTGGACAGCGAGGTGATTGTGAGATGCTTGAATCGACAAAGATCAAGGTCGCCACCTCTCAACCAGGTGATGTTGGCCATCTTCCGACTGGCGGAAAAGAAGAAGTGGTACCTGTCGGCAGTTCACCTTCAAGGAGTCCGCAATGTGACAGCGGACGCTCTATCCAGGTTCACACCGATAGAGTCGGAATGGTCCCTAGACGCAGGATTGTTCTCCTTTATCTTGAGTCAAGTTCCAGAACTGCAGATAGACCTCTTTGCGACGAAAGACAACAAGAAGTTGCCCCTGTACGTGTCCCCGTACAAGGACCCCTTGGCGGAAGCAGTGGACGCGATGTCCCTCGACTGGAACAGATGGTCCAGATTTATCTGTTCCCTCCTTACAACCTTCTTTTGAGGGTCCTCAACAAACTGAGATCCTTCAAGGGGGTAGCGGCGATAGTGGCCCACAAGTGGCCGAACAGCGTGTGGTTCCCCCTGGCATTGGAACTACGGTTGAAGTTTCAACCGCTACCAGATCCAGTTCTGACCCAGCGAGTCCAGAAGTCGACTGTCTGTGCTTCATTACAGAAAACCCAGACCCTGCAGCTCATGATTTTCTCTCCCTAGCGGTGAGAAAGCGTTTCGGGATTTCGAAAGACAGCATAGACTTCCTAGAGGAATATAAGTGCAAATCTACTAGAAGGCAATATGAGTCATCTTGGAGAAAATGGGTGGCCTTTGTCAAGGCGAAGAATCCGCAGGAGATCTCGACGGACTTCTGCTTATCTTTCTTCATCCACCTCCATGGTCAAGGGTTGGCAGCTAACACGATTTCAACGTGTAAGTCTGCTTTGACAAGACCCATTCTATATGCCTTCCAGGTCGACCTCGCTAACGAGATCTTTAATAAAGTTCCAAAAGCCTGCGCTAGGCTCAGACCTTCAGCACCTCCAAAGCCCATTTCATGGTCTTTAGATAAAGTTCTTCATTTTGCTTCACTGTTGAACAATGAGGAGTGTGCGTTAAAAGATTTGACCCAAAAGGTTATTTTCCTATTTGCACTCGCGTCCGGGGCCAGGGTTAGTGAGATTGTAGCCCTCTCGAGAGAGGAAGGCCGTGTTCAGTTCTTGGATGGGGGAGAGCTGAACTTGTTTCCGGATCCTAAGTTTCTCGCCAAGAACGAGTTACCCACCAACAGGTGGGGTCCCTGGAGAATCTGCCCTCTGAAAGAAGATGCATCTCTATGTCCAGTAGAATGCCTAAAGGTCTATCTTCGTAGAACTTCAGACTTCAAGAGTGGTCAACTATTCAGGGGAGAAACATCAGGCTCAAATTTATCACTGAAACAACTCAGGGCGAAAATCATATATTTTATTCGCAGATCGGATCCTGACAGTACACCCGCAGGTCACGATCCGAGGAAAGTTGCCTCATCCTTAAATTTCTTTAATTGTATGGATTTTGAACATCTTCGTTCATACACTGGCTGGAAGTCTTCCAGAGTGTTCTTTCGTCACTATGCGAAGCAAGTGGAGCAACTAAAGAGGTCTGGGGTAGCAGTGGGTTGCGTCGTTAACCCTGCTGTTTAACTCTGCGAGGAACAGTGGATTTAATTGGGACGATTAATTCCAGGGTGAGTGTGTAGTTACATACTGTGCTACAAACTAAGTGTGAGGGCACCGGGTTGCTCACGTTGACTGTTCCACTTTCAAAGGTGAACTTAGCATAAGTGCATACATGTGTGCCGAGCGTTTCTAACGCTAATGTGACTGATTAGTAATACAGACTTTTATAACTTTGATACCTCGGTATGTTAAAAGTGGCACTAATGTTTTTCTTTCAGATAAACAAGTTTCTGTTTACTATCATGCTTATGCTTAAATTTTTGGTTATCCTCCTCATATATATATATATATATATATATATATATATATATATATATATATATATATATATATATATATATATATATTTATATATATATATATATATATATATATATATATATATATATATATATATATATATATATATATATATATATATATATATATATATATATATATATATATATATATATATAATTGTTTTTAACCTGTTTATTTATTGTCTGTCAATAAACTTGTTCTTGAGAACCTTGCGTCTCCTTCACCTGTGTCAATTTATTGATAATAATTGAGCATTCATTCTATGTATATTTATCTGGGATAATTCTAATAGATTGTTCCTTTATGCAAGCTAATTTTGCCTTGGTTTATGCTTTCCCTTAGCGGGAGGACTCCATCCCCTAAGGGGACGGTGGCGGATATACAAGTTTCCTCCTACGCGGATAAAAACCTTTGTCCAATACAGAATTGAACGGAGAACTGGTCGATATTTCATATTGACGCAGTGGTTCTTTACAAACTATGCTTTACATAATATAGGGTGAGACCACTATATTGGCTTGCCTGTTATTCATACATAGGTACATGTACTCTTCGAGACTTTTCCAGAGTCTAGTACGACTCTTCCCTGTAGGGGGCAGGAAGCTCTAACATGGTTTATGGTTAGTTGAAAAGATGTATAACGGTAACATCTTAGGTCTCTAGGTCTAGTCGACCGGGGAAATACCTCCGGGGAGTACGGCACGTTTTGAGAATCCACAGCTACAGTAATGCTCTGGTATACTTCCATCAGGACGACATGGCTTGAGCCCAAAAAACGGATTTTGAGCGAAGCGAAAAATCTATTTTTTGGTGAGATGGCCTTGTCGTCCTGATGGACCGACCCTTCCCTTTCTATGAAAGGGCTGTAGGTCCCCTACCTACATACAGTA
>NC_090730.1:75964860-75969860 GCF_036898095.1 Palaemon carinicauda | reverse complement strand
GGACATGAGACCGAAATTAAAAGAAAGATAAGCATGATATGGAGAGCATCAAGGCAAACAAAATGATATTTTGAATAGTAAAATGGCACTTTTTCTAAAAAGAAAAGTATTCAATGAGATGGTCCTACCAGTATTAACTTATTAATGATAAGAATAAAACTAAGAGAGAGGAAAAGAGTAACATGGATAAGAGAGTAAACTAGAGTTGAGGATATTCTAACAAAATATAAGAAAAAGAAATGGACATGGGCAGGCCATATAATGAGAATGGCACACAATAAAAGGATATTTCATTAACGGAATGGGTTCCTAGAGATTGGAAAAGAAGCAGGGGAAGGAAAAGAAGACGAAGGATTAACGAACTAAGAAAATTTGAGGGTGTCGACTAGCATAGAAAGGTTATATACAGCGGGAGTGAATTGATATGTCTGAGGCCTTTGTTGTGCTAAAGACTGATGAGTATATATATGTATATATATATATATATATATATATATATATATATATATATATATATATATATATAGATCTATATATATACACACATACATATATATATATATACATATATATATATATATATATATATATATATATATATATATATATATACATATATATATATATATATATATATATATATATATATATATATATATATATATATATATATATATATATATATATATATATATATCTGTTAGGAACTAAGGGACGACTAGAAATTAATAAAAAAAAGATATTGTGTGTTCTTATGATGCTAAATGAGATATAAAAACAGGCCCTACGTGCAAAAAATTAAAGATAACAATAGATATATATGTATATATACATATATATATATATATATATATATATATATATATATATATATATATATATATATATATATATATATATATATATATATATATATATATATATATATATATATATATATATATATATATATATATATACACGAGGCTGGGCTGAAGATAAATAGAAGAAAGACAGAGGTGATGAAAACGGATTATGCAATGGAAGATGAAATATCATAGGAAGGAGAAAGGATGAATTTAGGAACTATAATTTTCAACACAAGGTCTTTAGAATTAGAATTTAGTGAAAAATAGACAAAGGCAAATCAGACAATGGCTAGGTTAAGTAAAATTTGGAAATCATATAGCCTGAAATTACATATAAAAATCGGACTCTATATCAGTTTAGTGAGATCGGTGTTACTCTATGGACATGAGTCTGGTATGACAATGAAACAATCTTCAAAAGATTTAATAGATTTGTGAACAAAGCTCACAGAAGGATATTGGGAGCTAAATGGCAGGAAAGGATTAGAAATGAAACTATAAGAGAGATTACTTGAGTGTCATATGAGGATGAGATCATGATGAGGGGTAGATGGAGATGGTTTGGGCATACTCTTTGCTCTCCCCTAGAGAGATTAGTTCACCAAACGTTCAACTGGGTTTCCCAAGGCACTAGAAGAGTTAGAAGACCCAGGCTTACATAACTGATTACTATGAAGCGTGAAGTAAGATATGATGAATGAAGAAATATTAAATTAAAAGCTCAAGATAGAGACGACTAGCAAAATCTAACCGAGGCCCTTCGCGTCCATAGGCGTAGGAGGAGATGATGATGATTTTATTTATATATATATATATATATATATATATATATATATATATATATATATATATATATATATATATATATATATATATATATATGTGTGTGTGTGTGTGTGTGTATAAATATATATATATATATATATATATATATATATATATATATATATATATATATATATATATATATATGTGTGTGTGTGTGTGTGTATAAATATATATATATATATATATATATATATATATATATATATATATATATATATATACATATATATATAAATATATATATATATATATATATATATATATATATATATATATATATATATATATATATATATATATATGTGTGTGTGTGTGTGTGTGTGTGTGTGTGTGTGTGTGTGTGTACAAACTGAGGGACGATTAAAATTAATTAAAAAAAATTGTGATCATATTGTGTTAAAAAAGATATAAAAACAGGGACGGTGTGTAAAAGAAAAAAAATAGTAATAGATTTATAAATAAAAATAAATATATCAGTAACTACTGTGAATGAATAAATAAGTTATGTAGTGCTGGTGATGCTGCTTATATTCTACTAGTGCAGTGGCTCTTAAACTTTTTTGCCTAGCGCCCCCCTTCTGCATTAAGCAAAGATCCCATGCCCCCCCCCCCCCTGCCCACCCTTGAAATTTCTGCCAAAGTAGAAAGTACCGTATGTATGTATGTATTTTTTTTTTTTTTTTTATAAATATGTTGCGTTTTATATGCTAATATACTTCATTGGTTATGTGAGTATATAGATGAATGATAGATTTTCATTTCATTGCTGTTGATTTTTTATAGGAATGCACTGTACTATACTTCAATAGAATAAACATTGTTCATAGAAAATGGGTAAAATAAATATATTATGATGAAACAAAATTTCATCATAATCTTTTTTCAAACTGTTTTAGCATTATACAGATTACAGTTATTACATTGATAGAAAATACTAGAAAAGATACTAATTACTGCAAAAATAAACATTATTTTTACTCTTAATACAATCATTCATGGATAATGACCACATCAAAAAATATTACACATCCTCCTTAATAATTAATTAATCCATATTTATGTAGTATTGTAAAACAAAAGACATCATAATTACTACATTTTTATTTTCATTGTTACTATTCTAACTACTTGCGCCCCCCTTGAAAGCTCTTGGCGCCTCCCTAGGGGGGCGCGCCCCCCAGTTTAAGAATCACTGTAATAGTGCCTCCATGTGAATACCACTGTTACTAAATTAGTAATAAGCCTAAAACATAAATCCATTTTTTCAGTTCTGGATATATTTTCGGTTTTACAATTTACTTGCTTCCTAGTTAAAAATGTGCATTTACATATGTACTGTCAAACATGGTGTGCTGCTTAAAGTTAAATTCTCTCAGCTTAGGGAATCTGTCCATGCAAACCATCTTCCAGAAATTCTCCTGTTTTTAATTTTTCTTTGCAAGCAACATTGAGTCGGACTATATTTCTCATAAGTCAAACTGATGCTTTTTGTAACTTTGCCTCCACATTAACTTCTATTGGGTGGTTACATAACAGCTTCTGGAAGTCTCTAAATCGGTTTTCAAATTCTATATACTTATCATCTGTCATGAGCTCACATCATAATGAAAAGTG
This sequence comes from Palaemon carinicauda, assembly GCF_036898095.1. NCBI lineage: Eukaryota > Metazoa > Arthropoda > Malacostraca > Decapoda > Palaemonidae > Palaemon > Palaemon carinicauda. The sequence continues at coordinate 75,966,570 of NC_090730.1, read as the reverse complement.
TGGTAGATGATTATTTCTTCAGCAAGCACTGAATAGTCACAGCTTCTTGCGAAAACTTCTATGAACCCAACCAGTTACCATTGTAAACTCCTATTAAGTACATTCAAGTGGGTGGTTATGTTTGAGAGAAATACTAGAGAGAAAATAGTCTCTATCTTGTAGCTGAGTTTCGTACAATTCTGTATCGCCAAGTTGTTCATTTTGTGGAAAAGAAAAATATCTTTCCGGAGACTAAAGGAAAAAACTTGACAATTTTCCAGAACTAAGCCACCCGTTACTTGAGTGCATGAGCATATCATTCTACATTCACTTATTCAAGAAATATATATAAATTTTCTGTGCCGTGACTTATTACCACCTCTGATTAAATTCATTATTCCGACAACACTTCATGACATCACTCATCTGTAATACCTTGCCACATAGTTCTTCTTGGTGGATAGTTCAGTTTCGTGTGATGCAATCAACTCCATTTTCCTTTAGTAAACCAACCAGTCCCACATCATTGCCTGTCAGAACTCTTGCACGATATGTTACAATGCAAGAGCATTTTTCAATTCCTCCAGTGCTTCATTATAGCTTTCAGTTTTAAAGAACAATGCTCATTAAGTTCAGCCACTCTTCCTTGAAACTGTTTGGTAGGATTATGACATACTTTCAAATTCTTTAGCTAATTTCAGATGATAATATTAATGTAAACCACTAACATGGCGATATTTAGTTTTGGATTTTTCGATGAACTTAGAAGGGAAGAAATGTATGGTGGCTAATTTTTCTAGAGAAGAGCTGAAACTCTAGGGGAAGCCGGCTGTGGGGAGGAATAGCGATGCACAATTAAGCGTCTATAAGACTGACGATTCAGAATTTATTCGTATTGATAGATATATCAACTATAATGTATCATATCACCATCATAGGTCTTGTCATGTCATATATAGTAAGTGAACTGTTCATTATCTATTTCATTTATATTCGACATTCACATTTGAATTTCATAAAGAAGTGGTTCAACAAACTTGTCTTATATAAGCACTCAAAGTCTATTTTGTCACTCACGTCATCTCTCATCCTCCCATTCTCCTTGATATCTGTTCCTAAATAATGATATAAATCTACTCTTTTTAACCTTTTTATATAACCCTAAACTATTAAACCTTCCTTATTCTCAAATTAAAAACCGTGTAGTTCATTATTGTAATGATTCCATGAGAAAATAATTTTGAATCCTTAAATACCTCTGGCGTAAATATCATAATTATGAAATAACTCATCTTCCACTGGCTGAGGAATGAAAAAAGCCACAAAATCATATGCCTTCTGTAGAATATTAACGGACACAAAAACCTCGGAAAAGTGGGTATTCTCTCATCTTATCTATTGCTGAAAGATCGTGGAAAGAAAAGTCTGGTCACGTAAAAAGCGAATAAAAATAATAAAAACTAGAACTTAAAGTCAAGATTGAATAGCTTTCATGGAGTATATAATTATAAGAATGATATTTCTACGCTATGCACTCGTAAAAGTCAGTATATCAACATCAGTTTAAAGATATATCGCCGACAGACCTTCCCTTAGAATCATGTGAAATCAAACCTCATTATAGAATACAATATTATTGAAAGCTCGTGTAAGATGTAATATTGAAATCTCTTAATACCGTTCTTCTGTGAGAGAGAGAGAGAGAGAGAGAGAGAGAGAGAGAGAGAGAGA
>NC_090730.1:75954860-75957360 GCF_036898095.1 Palaemon carinicauda | reverse complement strand
TCAAACAAGTTGTAGTGTAGTTGGCAATATGTGATGTAGTTTGTCCGTTCAACATGAGGATTCAAGGAGTCGTCATCAGGTGGGAAGCGGATCGTACTCTTCTTCTTCATTTTTAGCCACTTAAAGCCCTTGCTTGCCCGTAAGTAGCATCTGCACTTTCACCATAGATACAGGACAGTACAAAGGTCTTCATATCAGCTCTGGTGCTATCCTCAAAGTCGATGCTTTCACCAATTCGTCCCAGGAGCTTTCTCTCCACGGGATCAGAGATCACCGTCTCCATCACCTTCTTTCCATGGCCATAGAACCCTGACGTATCATCACTGCCAGTGATCACATGGCGAGGGATGATTATCTGTGAGACTACTTCTGGTAGCATGTCACGGCAGTTGATAAAGACATGATTGCGTTTGGTAAGTAGATCACCAGGGAGTTGCTGTGAGTGATACGCTGCTTGAACGTACACATCTATATCTTCACTGTCAAGTACAACTGCCCCCGTTAAAGTTCCCCGTCCTGAGCTTGGCAAAGGCAGAGAATATCATTGTGTCAGCCTCTGGATGTCTGAAAATAAAGTCTGTGTTTGCCACACTAGTGCTCACATTGGTTGTTCTTTCTCCCTCACATTAGATTATTCCACAACACATCATATAAGCTTGTGCTTTCAGCTGTTCCCTGAGGAGCTTTTGCAGTCTGATCTTGTTCCCTGATCTGATCATTAGTTGGTTAAATTCAGCAGCTCCTGGGATTGTGTCTGTGGGCTTTTGAAAAATGTTTGGAATATGTGCATGTTTTGCTGCCCTTCGATCGTGCTCATCATCCTTGATGCTGAAAGAAAGGTCATACTTGTCGTTGATAAGAATGATGTAAGGGCTTGCATTGGCATGGCGTGAGAAAATTATCTTGCAGATCTTTTCTATATAGTCCTTCCAGCAGTACTTTGAGCTATCTCGCGTCTTTGCCTCATGTTCCTCGGGTGTGGGAGTGGCTAGCCGCCAGATCATACCCATGTCGACAATGCTGATGTAGTTTTCTGGTTCTTCAACAACTGGGTCAAGGTTAAGCTGATCCAAGAGCATGTTCTTCAATGTTTTGCGCATTAACCCATCTGCATTGTACAGGGACAAGCACTCCTCAGTCACTCTCCCCTCAAGGGCTGACTCAAGTGGAAGCATGCCTGATCCTTCTGCAAGGTCCACCAGGGTCGCCAGACCTGACCTCTCCATCTGAGCCACTTAAATAGGCGTACCTGCTGGTGCACAAATCTGTTCACTGGCAAAGCTTTGCCTTTTATTCTTGTGGATGGTTGCAGATAGAGGCTGTGTCATCGTGAATACTCGCTAGTTCAGGAGAGTTTCAACCTGATCTTGGCCATCTTGAAAAGCAGTCTTGAAGTCTTGCACTAGCTGTGGAGAAGTAACCAGACCAAACTGCAGTGACCTCAGCGAAGGTGATGAGTTATCAAATGGTTCAGCGCTAAATTCTTTCATGCAGTGCAGTAGATCCTGAACTGCTTGCTCATCCTTCTTCATCCTCGGTGGTTGACACTCAACATGTTTCCTGTTGCGACGCTCACATTTGACATTCTGCTTCACTGCAGCCTTCACTCTGGCCACATCATTTACATTCCTCATTGTCGTGAACAGTTGATTCTCATTTTGCAAAAGGCAAAGCCATCCTTGTTTCAACTTAGAGTTCAGATTCATAGCTGTTTCGATCCAGAGGTCAAGTAGTTGACAGGAGTAGGGTAGACCTGTCATAGACTGGGAAAAGTGATTGTTAAAGAATTCCTTTTGCTCATTTGATAAAGAAGACAACATTGCCCAGTAATCTGGCAGCCACCTTCCATAATCATGGTTTTTGTTTGCTATCAGTCCAGGCAATATGTTGTGTGTTGAGGATATGTACTCCTGTCCCTTTCTGGCATGGCACGCATCAAGATTCTGCACAAGAGGGTCTGACATCTCTATGAACGAAAGCCAAAAGTCCCCCATGTCGGTACCAGGTTTCTCATAAACTCTGTTGATCAAAGTCTTCTTGTCATCGTCATTTTCAAGGTCAGAGTGAGCTTCGTGAAGTGCCTCTTGTGTTTTGGTGAGTGCATCACGCAGAATGTCAAGCTTCTCTTTCACATTTTCTGACAGTTCCTCATGCTCAAAAATATCTCTTAACCAAAGCTGGATAAGAGCCTCTCCCCAAGCCATGATGCACTGCAAACCATGCCTATAATGTTTGTCTTGTAGTGCTTGGTCGACAGATCCATCCATCCCCACTCCTGCTGATACTAGAGTGTCTGCTATCCCAGAGCCCTTGAATCTCTTATATATAGCATGTATGTACAACATCTGCTGGTGGAAAGCACCAATGATTGGGGTGATATTCTTAAACAATTCTTGATTCTCTGCCTTGAGTTGGACAATTGGCTTATAGGTTGGCAGATCTCCAACGAGAAAGAAGAATGGGATTTTCTGCTTGTGCATTGTTTCCACTAACTTTGTCA
>NC_090730.1:75942360-75947360 GCF_036898095.1 Palaemon carinicauda | reverse complement strand
GGCCTACGGCATTCATAGGCGTGTGTGTCCTATGGCATTCCTGTCAGCTTTGATTGAAGTTGAATAGGTGTCCTCTTCGTCACGAGTGGAGGCGTTGATGGAGGTTTTGAAGGTCATGAAGTGGCTGTCTATAAGGGCATGAACTAGGTTCACCTCACAAGGAGAGCCGTGTGCGGCAGGTTGCAGGCGAGTAATACTGGTCATTTTCCCGAGGGTGAGCGAAGAACCTTGGTCCCCCAACGGTTGTTGAGAGAGCTGAAAATGCGTTGCTATACGGGCGGCTGGCGACGGCGAGTACTGCTGCAGGAGGTATGCGTTGACAGCGTCATAGTAACGGTGAGAGGCGGGGGGTGGGGGAGGCGGGAGGAGCGAGTCACTCCGGGGTCACCAATGTGACGGGCCGAGAGAAGGGTTGTGACTCAAAGGCAGGAAGCAATCAACTAAGTATTATATTAAAGAACACTCGCCTTTATATACAAAACCTCAAGGCAACAGGACATAACATGTTCGAGAGACAGACAATGTTACAGAGCAAAACCGGAGACATGAATATTCAGGTTCTTTTTAGTGCGAGGGAAGAGCGCAGATACAAGCATAATATATACAAGATAATTTATGTACGATCGTGTGACACACGGTTGGTACAGTTATATAAGTGGACGACCAACTTGGTGGAGTAACGAAAACTTTGAGTGTATAGGATATGCCCCCTAATTCACGATGAAGTCACTGGCAGCTGAATGACGGATTGGGTTTAAGGCAAGAGACAATATGTCTCTTCGGCGTCTACTCTCGATGTTTGGTGGATGATCTTACTGAAATTAGCATGGGCTGGCGGGGCTCAATTGCTTTAGTTAGATAGGCACTGCACATCCCAAGGAACTGGCTATCCTTTGATGAATCTAGCCAATGGATTTAGATAGTCTATGGTAAGCATATATGAGAGAATGGCCCCCGGTCCCAGGTGTATTAGGGTGCTAAGAATCTCCTGGTTTATAAATACCAAAAAGGAATTGAAAAATGGTAATTGGAATGTTAGAACCTCGAATCAGATTAGGAAGTTACAGCAAATGGAGAATGGATTTATGATATATAGATTGGCCCTAATTGAAACAGTCTAAGGAATCTTAGACCAAGTCAATATACATATATATACGGTATCTATATATATATAAATATATATTTATATATATATATATATATATATATATATATATATATATATATATATATATATATATATATATATATATAGATTATATATATAGATATAAATATATGTATATATATATATATATATATATATATACATATATATACACATATATATAATATATATATATATATATATATATATATATATATATATATATATATATATATATATATATATAATCTACTCAATTAAACAGATGGAATTAGAAGAGGATAGGTAGGAATGATAATGACACCAACAGCACAGAATAGCTGTAAAAAGAACGTTATTAAATCAAAGCAGTGCAATATGATTATCATAATTTACTAAGCACCAAACGAATTATTCCCCTGAAGAAAGGAAAGATGAATACTATGAAGAACTGCAAAGTGTAATAGATGAGATCCCAGAGAGAGATATGAAAATTATAATTGGTGACTTCAATGCTAAAGTTGGAAGGAATAATCAAGGGATAGAGAAGGTGATGGGTGTCAAGGGTGTTGGTGAAGTTGCAAATGAAAATTATACAAATTTTATAAGTTTTTATTCAGCAAACAATCTTGATATTGGAGGTACTTTTTTCCATCACTAGGACATCCATAAATATAGATGGACTTTACCATGTGGCAATTAAAAAAATCAAATAGATCACATAGCCATCAATACAGAGAGAAGGAGGATTCTGATGAATGTAAGAAGCTAGAGAGATCTAAATATTGGTAGTGCTCACCAGCTCCTCATTGCCACACTGAAATTAAAACTATAAGCACCCAATAGAAATGTAGATAGAATACCTAAGTTTGATACAACTAAGCTTTTAGATGATGACCAAAGATAATCCTTTTTCAAGTGAATGTAGGAATCGATTTGCAGTCTTAGAGACTTTAAGAGACGAAGAGCAGAAGATTGATGAAGAATAGTGGGATTTTAAGAACATATATCAGTCAGTTGGTAGTGAAGTTTTAAAACACAGAGTTACAAGTAGAAAACCATGGTTATCAAATGATACTTGTGATACTATAACAAGGACACAAAGACAGAAATTGATTGTTGGAAGTTTTTGAGGAACTAAGCACAATTGTTAGGTAGAGCATGCTAAATATTCCAGTATTGATAGAAAAGTGAGGAATGACTAGAGATAGTATTTAGACAGGAAAACAGATGAGGCTGACAAAGCTATGAATTCAGGGAGTGGATATGGGGTAAGAATCGCTCATAGAATAAATTATTGAAATGTCTATTGGAGTAAAGAAGAAGATACCCATCAAAGAGAGGTATGGATCTGGCTTAACAACAGCAGATTAAGAAAGACAACGTTTGATGGAACACTTTAATAAGGCCATGAATAGGAGATATGAAGGGAATATTTTGATTGATATACCTGAAGCTGAGGAAGACCTTGATGTGCCCATGAATGAATTCAGTATCTTTGAAGTCGAAGACATAATTTAGAAAATGAAGAAATGGAAAGCCCTTGATACCATGGAATAACTGCTAATATGATATTAGTCGATAATGATGTTACATCCAGAATACTTATAAGATTGTTTTGTAGAGTGTGGCGTTAAAAGGCAAAACCTGGTGAATGGGAGCTAGGAGTGTTTTATAAAAAAAGGCAGAAAAAGGAGATCTGACTGATTGCAATAATTAGAGGCATAACACTTACGTCAGTTGTCACGAAGATATATATATATATATATATATATATATATATATATATATATATATATATATATATATATATATATATATATATATATATATATATATATATATATATATATATATATATATATATATATATATATATATATATATATATATATATATATATATATATATATATATATATATTATGCTCATTCTAAAGAGACCAGAGAAATTTTGATGTGGTACAGTAATGTGTAGAATATAGAAATCCACTTTTGATGGTATTCGTGGAATACGAAAAAGCCTTTGAAAGTGTGCACAAGCCAATTTTGTGGCGATTCCTACGTTATTATGGAGTTCCTCTTAATTATGTAAACTTGATTAAGTCTGTACATGAGCATAGCAAGTGCAAACTTAAGGATGAAATTGTCCTTATTAGCAAAACACCGCAAGACTTGCAAAACCTGCTTACCAGAATCCAGAAAATATCTTATTAGCTTAGGCTCAAAATATAAAAGACAGAGATGATGAGAATAAATAGAAGAGAGAGGGGATGAGAATAAATAGAAGAGAGACAACGATGACGAAAATGTAATGTGCAATAGAAGATGAAATGTTATTGGAAGGAGAAAGGATTAATGAAGTGGAATCATATAAATATTTAGGAACTATTATCTCCAATACAGGATCTTTAGATTCTGAGTTTAATGAAAGATTAAAAAAAAAAATCAGACAATGGCTAGTTTAAGTAAAATTTGGAAATCAAATTGCCTGAAATTGCATATAAAATTAGGCTGTATATCAGTTTAGTGAGATTCATGTTACTGTATGGACATGAGTCCTGGTATTACAATGAAACAATATCCAACAGGTTTCGTAGATTTAAGAAAAAGGCCCTCAGATGAATATTGGAAGTTAAATGGCAGGATAGGTTTAGAAATAAAACTATAAGAGAGATTACCCGACTGCCTTATGTGGGTGAGATCATGGTGAGGGGTATATGGAGATGGTTTGTGCATGCTCTTCGCACTCCCAAAGAGAGATTAATTCATCAAAGTTTCGACTGGGCTCCACAAGGCACAAGAAGATTTGGAAGACCCAGGCCTACATGGCTGAGGACTATGAAACGGGAAGTAGTAGATGATGTATGAAGAAGTATTGATTTAAAAGCTTGATATAGAGATAACTGGCGAAATCTATCCGAGGCCCTTTGTGTCAATAGGAGCTACGAGGAGATGATGACGAATATATATATATATATATATATATATATATATATATATATATATATATATATATATATATATATGTGTGTGTGTGGTGGGTGTTTGTGTATGTTTGTCCCTCTGTCTGTTTTTAAGAGTAATATCATGGAAAACGATTGAAAGATAAAAATGGGGAAAAAACATCTCGTATGGTTGTTGCTGTTACAAAATTTACATATTTTAACCTTATTGGGAATTCTTCTTTTTATGTGTTTGTGTATCCATGTTATATTGTTCAACTACCTTCACCCAGCATTTATTTAAAATCAATGTTTTTGTGGTCTTTAGATAACTGCTTATTATATTTAGAAACTGTTTTTGTCCTACATATGACTATAGTGTGTGAAGTCATTGAATATTAAGTAAACAATGGATAAGTAAACGTGCAATGAAACATATATGAATATGAAATATTTCTGCATCTACTATAATATAGAAAATTGTATAAGATTCTCCAATCTTCTGCCTCTCTCTTTTTCTAGCACTTAAAACATGGAAATAATATGATGTCTAATAAAAAAATATATATATATATATATATGCATGATAAACAAGGTAATTTTGTTAGGAATCGTTATGATGGATGGTCAAAATATCTATTGACTGGAACGAGATCAAAAGTCATTCCTCATGAGGTATGTTCCAGTCAAGAGGAACCGGGAAAGGTATGTGAGCATTTCCTTTCTGGAATGAATCCAAGTCCCCTTGTATAATGGCAGCTGCAGAATGTGTCATCCTTTCTCATAATGGGTTCCGGAACTTTCATCACTCTCAAGTACTTAAGAGGGTTGAGGGAATATAGTTTTTCTTTCTTTTTTATATTATCTTTTTAGTAGGTGAATATGAAAATTAATGTTAGCGTAATAGTGGATATGACAAAAACATCTCTA
>NC_090730.1:75918547-75921047 GCF_036898095.1 Palaemon carinicauda | reverse complement strand
TCATTACTCTCCTCAATATATTTGATAAATATTCATGGTATTGCTCAGTTGAATGATTTGGCAATTGTTGCGAATTAATGAGTACCATATATGGTAACACAGGATCCTGTCCATATACTGAAAAGAAAGGCGTGTCATTGAGCGAAGCATTATATGCAATATCCAAAGCTAGGTCAGCTGTAGGAAGCATGGCGTGCCAATGAAGGGGGTCATCAGCCACTAAGTAACGTAAATTCCGCACTACTTCCCTATTATGCGATTCTACTAATCCATTTGCGGAAGGCCTATATGCGGTCACTGAAAAGTGTTCAATTTTTATCAACTCCGTGACCGATTTCACCATCTTATTTATAAACTCAAGACCATTATCACTTATCAAAATTTTCGGGCAACCAAACCTAGTAATAAAAGAGCACAGCGCCTGGGCTAATGAATTTGCAGATTTATCCAACATTGCGTTAGTATGAGTGTACCGAGTAAATGCATCCACAAATACACATATACACTTATGTTGTGTTAACCCAGTAGGAAATGGTCCTACTACACCCATATGCACTCTATAAAATTTAATAGGAACCACAGGCCCCTTTCTGGCTTCCGGTACAGTGTTTTTATGTTCTTTGAAACTGTTACAAGCATCACAACCTTTTATGTAATTCTCTATAGATATTTTCATACCTAACCAAAAGAAGGATTCACGTGCTCTCCTTAATGTTCTATCAATCCGTAAATGCCCTGCATGTGGACTTGCATGTACAATGTGGATGGCTCGTTTAATTAAATTGGGAGGAAGAACTACCCGTGCACAAAATCCCCCTCCCCTCTTCTCGTAAGCACAATATAAGATATTTTCGATAAAAATTTCTCACGAAGCATATTCAGAAATGACGGATAACTCTCCGATTCCCCTTTAATCACTGCCCGCACTCTTTCCATCCATTCCTCTTTTTTCTGTCCCTCTCTGACTTCTTTTATGTCCCAACCTCCCAAGTCAATCAAACCTGCATCATCAGGGCATTCATTCTAGACACCCCTGGCCATGTCCTCGGTCACCCACATATATTTCCCTTCGCCGTTCGTATCTCTCTCTCTCTCCCTCTTTCTCTCTCCCTCTCATGAGTCTATTCTCTCTCTCTCTCCACTCTCTCTCTCTCTCTCTCACCCCCATTTTCTGAATGCTCATTGGGAGAATTTTCATCCTGTTCTCTATTCTCTCTACTTTTGATGGGGGTCTTCAATATTTTGGTTACATTCTTCGTTCCTCTTTTGTGCCATAGTTGTTACTCCTATTACTGCACCTCTTGAGAGAGCATCAGCTACCTTGTTAGCTTTACCTTCTATGTGGTGATAACCCTTTATATTAAACTCTAACAATCTCTCAATCCATCTCGCCTGACGAGCGGTCAAATCATTTTTGTAATACAAATCACTTTGCAACTCAATCGACTGACCTAATAAAAAGAAGCGATGCCTCTGTAGAACCCAAAGAATAGCCTTTATCATCTAGTTGAGAAACTACGCCACTAATAGCTATGTTACTCGCATCTGTTGTCACTAAAAAACAGGCAATCAAATCTAGGAGATGCAAGTAATTCATTGCTAGTTAAGGCAGCTTTCAAATGATTAAAGGCCCTTTCTTTTTCCCCTCCCCAATTTATTACTTTTTGTTTCTTTAAAGCATCTAAGGGTCTCGCTATCTCTCCAAAACTTCTCATGAATTTACGGTAATAACCAGCAAGCCCTAGGAATCCAGCTACTTCCTTAGAGTTACGTGGCCTGGGGAAATTGCTAATAGCCGCTTCTTTACTGGGGCAGGGTTTGCATTTTGACAAATTTATTTCCATACCATTACGTCGCAATGCATCTAAAACTTTACGAATATTATTATTATGTTCTTCGGCCGTTTTCCCTGTAATTATGATATCATCTAAATAAACAAGAACATTATGGCCAATTAAGGGCGACAAAACCATCATCATTATTCTAGAAAAATGACTTGAAGCCTTTTTAACACCGAAAGGAAGAAAATTAAACTGAAATAATTGATCGTTAGCTATAAACGCTGTTTTACATTTACTGTCTTCCTGAATGGGTATTTGATAGTATCCAGATTTTAAATCAACAGTTGTAAAATATTTGTTATCCCCTACTTTCACAAGTAATTCTTCAATCGAGGGCAATGGAAATGCATTATCCTTAGTGACTGCATTCAACTTCCTATTAGCAACACACAATCTTACCGAGCCATCCTTTTTCCTAAAAGCTACAATTGGAGATACCCAGGGGGATTCACTCTCCTTGATTATCCCTTGTTTCTTTATTTTATTAATTTACCTTTCTATCACTCCCTGGAAATGAATTGGTTCCTTATAAGGCCTTGACCTGATCGGCTCTGCCTGCCCAGTTTCAATGCTAAAGGGAAATCAATAAATCCTCCCGGGTGGCTCATCTCCAATTGCAATTACATCGGAATAATTATTGACAATGTCACTAACTACAG
>NC_090730.1:75906047-75908547 GCF_036898095.1 Palaemon carinicauda | reverse complement strand
TGAGGCTTTCGAAATTCATGCTCTGGAAAAAATTCAGAGATGATGCGACTTTTCTAGGATCATGACCTGCGGGTGTACTGTCAGGATCCGCTCGGCGAATGAAGTAGGTGATTTTCGCTCTTAGTTGTTTCAGTGACAGGTCGCTACCCGATGTTTCTCCTTTGAAGAGTTGGCCTCCACCAAAGCCAGAAGTTCTACGAAGATAGACCTTGAGGCTCTCTACTGGACATAGAGAGGCATCTTCTTTCAGGGGGCAGATTCTCCAAGGGCCCCATCTTTTGGTGGGTAGTTCGTTTTTAGCGAAAAACGTCGGATCCGGGAAGAGGGTAAGGTCTCCTGAGTCTGTAAACAGGATGTGACCCTCGTCTCTTGATAATGCCACTATTTCGCTGACTCGGGCTCCTGAGGCAAGAGCAAAAAGAAATATAACTTTTTGAGTCAGATCCTTGAGAGGGCACGAATCATTGTCCAAGTTGGAGGCAAAATGGAGCACCTTGTCCAGGGACAAGGAGATAGGTTTTGGTGGGGGTGCTGGGCGTAGACGAGCGCATGCCTTCGGCAGTTTATTGAAGATGTCGCTGGACAGATCAATCTGGAAGGCGTACAGTAGTGGTCTAGTCAAGGCTGATTTGCAGGCAGAAATCGTGTTGGCTGCTAAGCCCTGTCCATGAAGGTGAATGAAGAAAGACATGCAAAAATCAATGGTGATTTCCGTAGGATTTTTTGCCTTGACGAATGAGACCCACTTTCTCCAGGATGATTCGTATTGCCGTCGTGTGGATTCGGTCTTGTATTCCTCGAGGAAGTCTAGACTTTTCTTCGAGATCCCAAACCTCTTCATCGCAGCTAGGGAGAGAAAATCATGAGATGAAGGTCCCTGACTTTCGATGATGAAGCGAAGACAGTCGACTTCTGTACTTGCTGGGAGAGAACTGGGCCCGGGAGAGGGATCAGCGTGGGCTGTAGCTCCAGGACTAGGGGGGTACCAGTTACTCCGGGGCCACTTGGGAGCCACTAGGGCCGCTGTCCCTTTGAAGGTTCTCAGTATGGAGAGGACTTTCAGCAGAAGGTTGGTGGGAGGAAACAGGTAGATCTTGGACCATCTGTTCCAATCAAGTGACATAGCGTCCACTGCTTCTGCCTTGGGGTCCTTGTACGGGGCCACATATCGATGAAGTTGATTGTTGTCGCTCGTTGCGAAGAGATCGATCTGAAGTTCTGGGACTTGGTGAGAGATGAAGGAGAAGGATCTTGCGTCTAGAGACCATTCCGACTCTATCGGGCTTGTCCGAGATAGAGCGTCCGCCGTCACGTTGCGGAATCCTTGTAGATGAACTGCAGACAGGTGCCATTTCTTCTTCTCTGCCAGACGGAAGATTGGGAGAAGCACCTGATTTATCTGGGGCGATCTTGAGCCTTGGCGATTGAGACATCGGACTACCACCGAGTTGTCCAGGGTTAGACGAATGTGGATTGAGAAAGGCGGGGAGAGTTTCTTCAGAGTTAGAAGGACCGCCATAGCCTCCAAGATGTTGATGTGAAACGTCTTGAATAGGGGAGACCATGTTCCTTGAGCCTGTTTTTGATGGGAGTGACCTCCCCAACCCTCCAGCGAAGCGTCCGTGTGGATGTTGAGTGATGGAGGTGGGTGTTGAAGAGGGATGGACCTTTTCAGGGCCTTTGCTTCCGACCACGGCTTTAGGAGTAACCGAAGTCTGTTTGGGAGCCGTCTCTTGAGGTCTCTTCGAGTGATGGATGTGGAACGTCTCCAGACTCCCGCGGCATCCTTTAGCTGTGCACGCAGCACTGGGTTTGTCACTGAGGCGAACTGTAGAGAGCCTAGAACTCGTTCCTGCTGACGTCTTGAGATCCGTTTGGATTTCAGCAGTCTTTTGACAGACCCTGCTATTTCCTTCCTTTTCTTCTGGGGAATGGAAAGGCGGTTTGACTGAAGATTCCACTGGATTCATAACCATTGGAACTTCTGAGCTGGAGAGAGGCGAGATTTCTTTCTGTTTATCTTGAATCCCAGGTGTTCCAGAAACTGGGTGACTTTGTTGCAGGATCTTAGACAATCTTCGGGCGATGGAGCCCAAACCAGCCAGTCGTCGAGGTAGGCCATTACCTGGACGCCGCGGAAGCGGAGCTGTTAAACGATGGCGTCTGCCAGCTTTGTGAAGATCCGTGGGGCCACATTGAGGCCGAAGGGCATGGCCCTGAAAGCGTAGCTTTTCCTTTGTAGTCGAAAACCTAGGTAAGAGGAAGCGTGGTGGTTCATTGGAACGTGCCAGTAGGCATCCGCCAGGTCTATGGAGACCGTGTAGGAACCTTGAGGCAGAAGGGTCCTTATCTGTTGAAGAGTCAGCCTCTTGAACTTGTTGTTCGCTATGAACTTGTTGAGGGGGGATAAGTCTAGAATGACTCTGAGTTTGTCGGAGTCCTTCTTGGGGAAGCAAAACAGTCTCCCTTGGAACCTGGTTGACTTTACCCTCCTTATCAC
>NC_090730.1:75893780-75896280 GCF_036898095.1 Palaemon carinicauda | reverse complement strand
TTGTCACTTAGCTAATAATAATAATAATAATAATAATAATAATAAGCAGTTTCCAGATGTTGGGGAGGAAGTGATGTTGCCATGGTCCTGGCTGGGCACCGTCAACTGAGGTTAGTCTGATGGCAGAACTAAATTGTGCATGGGCACTCTTGGTGTCTGGCAGTCCAGTCGGCTCAGACGATCGTTAGTTAAAAGTATGCGTGCATCGTAGCTTCAGTTTTGTAGGTCTAAGACTTAAATAGTTTCAAGAACAATAATAACCAGAGTGAAGATGGTAACAAAATTATATAAAAAGAAAAAAAAATAAAGATTCGAATAATACATAAGGCTCACAAAAATATACATTATTACATATCGAAAGAGAATTTACACTTTTACAAAATATAACTTATTGCAATGAATTGTTATCAAACACATTTTACTTTACACATTGTATGCATTCTACAGTGCAATAAATTCATATAAAGCAGATTTTACTTTACAAATATTACTTTACATAATTTATAGTCTCAATCTTTACATTTAAATCTACATTCGCCTGTTATAAATCTGGAGGAATCTCAATAATACACAACAGACACTTGGGTTCTACTTTCAGACAAGAGCACTGTTCTATATCATGAATGTTTTTCGATCAACAAATTACTATACTTCCGAGGTAACAGCAGTTTGCTATATCCGGAGAAATCGCAACAGTATTATTCACTTACAGCAATACAAAGACAAAGGTGCTGTCTTCAGAAAAGAGCAATGGTCTATATTATACACTTGGTTTCAATCAAAATGTTTATACATAACATGGCGTTAAGAGCTGGTTACTTAAAATGATAGGTATTATGCTAGACCTAGTGACAAAAACATCAATTATACAGGTCATACAATAATATAAATTATCAATAATTCCAGCAAAGAATTGTAATAGGCCTAATTCTTACAGGAATAGACCATGAGACCAAAACATTGATATAAAGAGGAACATTCAAAAATTGTACTAGATTTAAACACTTCTAATACAAATAGGTAATAGTAAGTTTCACTTTCAGGAACCAAAGAAATCTTACCTTTCGTAGTCGAATATTCAATGAAGTAACCAAGACCAAGGTCCCGTTCTTCGCTTGTTGTCCAACCAGATTGTTTAATCTTTCATGGCACCACTCTCCTTATATACACCCCTTTGGTATGAGTTTTAGGATGTTTGTAATAAAATTCTCCTTTTGCATATTATAGAAAGTAACTAAATTTATTCATATGCACTTGATAAAAACAGTTTCTAAAAGACTTCCTCATTGACTACGATAAAATTTCGGAAGGAATTCTCATTTCAAATTATGTCACTTCCTTTATACACGTCACACCAACCTCCGAGAACGTTCTATCGCTTCTGCAAAGCAAGATTTTTCTGCCATTAAATTTCTATGACGTCAAAATAGAACACAACGCATTAGATTTTCATGGTGCTCATTAGCCAAACTAATCGGGATTAACCATTGCATTGTGTTACTGACTTCTATATGACTGAACCTTTACATAACATGAACACAATGTCAATAATAATAAAAACGAATACTATTACTAATTATAACATCGTATTGATTCTCCAAGATCATGAAACATCCATAATAATACCTACATCGAGAGATTATTACTAACAACCCATACTTGGGTAAAAAATGAAATTACAAAGTTTCTTTTTTCAAAACTGATGCGTATACAACATACATTTTCTTACACATCTTTACTAAGGTGATCTGCTCACACATTTGCTCTATCTTTTACACAGTTTACTATGAATTCTTTTTAAAGTACTCAACTAACTGATTCGTCTGATTCATCAAATGATTTCGGGATAAATATTTCATAAGTAAATTCTTGCGATATCTTCTAATCGCACCATTTACAATAATTTCGTAATTTAACCGATTACATCTCTTTATTACATTGAATGATCCCTTCCACTGCAACAATAGCTTTTTGGTATTGTTAGTCAACAATAGTAGTACGTCATTACCCTCCTTCATCTTCCGGTCCTTCACCTTTATATTATTTATTAATTAGCAACTTCTTGTGCTTTTTATACTTTTCTGTTGCTAATGCAAGAATGCCTTGCTGTCGTTTTCGGAGATCAATCACATACTTGAAGGAGGATTTTTCTTCACATTCCACCAGATATCTTAACAATATTGATGGTACCCTCAGAGTGTGATCAACCACGAGTTCAAAGGGCGAAAACTTCTTACTTTGTTACAAACAACAAGGGTGCAAGATATCGATGCCATTCCTTTGGTTGCTCTGTTTACTTCTTCAAAGCTTCATTGAATCTTTATACCAGCCCATTAGGCATGCCATGATAAAAAGAAGTCCTAATCCTCCTCACAGACAACAGTCTGTATACTTCCTTCATCATATCCGAAGTAAACTGAACTCTATAGTCAAAACTACTTCTCTTGGAGTTCCATTCCTATTTAAAATCTCAAAAAGGGCTTCAGCAACACTTGCAGTG
>NC_090730.1:75883780-75888780 GCF_036898095.1 Palaemon carinicauda | reverse complement strand
CATGCCACCATTGGTAATTTTGATAGCATTAGCTTGTTTGTGCGGCTTTTACCTGGTGTTTTATATTTAAATGCTTTCACTGCTTTCATTATCTCATGTATTTTAATGTCTGCTATTAAGTAGTTGTCCTCATCCAGTCTTTTCAGATCTGGGTTTTGATAGGGGGTTGTTTGTCCCCTGTTTCCTTGTAGGAAGTTGAGACTTCTGTTTCTGTGTCTCTGTCGAAACTTGCATTTTCTTCTTCTACAATTTCGAATTTACTTTCTCATGTTTCGGTTAGTAATAAAATTTTATCTCCGGTATCTTCTTTTTTTGTCACCATTACTGTTAATTAAGTATGGTATTTCTATTTTGGGGTTTCCTAATAGTCTTTGTAGTTTTTCCCAGAATTTTTCTGGGTCTTTGTAGGTTTCTCATTGTTTGATTATCGTGTTGTTCTAGTTTTTCTCTGTTTAATGTTTTAGATTCTTCTATTATTTCAATTTTGATGCGTTTTATTAGGGTGTGTTTCCCTTATCCATCTATGTGTGTTTGATTCTGGGTAATTTAATTGTTGGGTTAGTAGTTTCAAGTAGTCGCTACCTGGGGTATGTTTATGGTATGATATTCCCTTACTGGGAGACTGTTTCTATTGTTTCTGAGATGTCAGACATACATTTATTTATTGCCCAGTTTATTGTGTGTTTTTTTTTTTTTTTTTTTTTTTTGGTGTGGTTTCATTGTTGTTCAGATATATTTCTTGTTCCTGTGTAGCTATTTTCCAAGTTATTGTATCCTTAAGATTTCCCAATTAGCTTTTTTAATGTTTCATCGTTTTTTTTTTTTTTTTTTTTTAATTCTTTGACTATTGGTTTAGTTGAGAGTTTGATTATGAGTGGAATATGCTCAGATGCTGTGATCAGACCTGAATATTTGTTATAGTTTAGGAGTGCTCTGTTTTTTTAAGTGTGTCTTAAGGGTGTCTTGCATTCAAATCCCCTATTGTGTATGTGGGAATGTTGCTGTGTATGAGCGTAGATATATCTGTGTTTGGGAGGAATGATCCTCTGACTGGTTGATATATTGTGTTAATGTTTATTTGGCCTTTCGTGGTTTGTATCTGTACTGTTAGCATGTCGGAGTTGTAGGTGTCTATTAGCTTGTGTTTGATGGATGTTTTGATTGCTATGGCATCACCTACATTTCTTTCGTTTTGTGTATTCTTTCTGTAGACATTGTATGTGTAAATTTTTATTTGCTCCTCGCTTAAAGTATTTGTGAAGTATAATAGAATTATTTCTGGGTTTAGTTTCATGTATGTGTCTGTGAGAGCGTTTTTCCTTGCTGTCCATACTTGTAGGTTGTGTTGAATTATTAATATTTCTTTTATTGATTAGCGGGAATAGAGTGGACAGTGACAGTTTATATATGAAAACAAAAAGATGTTTCCAGTTGTTCCAAAGTTCTATTAAGTGCTGGAAGAATTAGTCAAATTTAATTACACCCAGGTGAGTCTTGGTCTTCGTAATGTTGAGCCGCGCAGAGGATGCCTTGACCTTTGATGCATATCTGGTAGTTGGTCTCGGTGGATTATCTTCTTTATAATCGGGTTGAGAAGAGCGATGTCCACTGTGTCAGCTTTTCATTGCCCGCCGGATAAGTTCATTGTGTTTGATTTATTTGTGATGGCTGATTCCAGGATCTTCCTTCTGTACGGACAGGTACTCTTATTAAAAGCAAAGATGACTCACTCGAGTTAATCTGGTGCCCTAAATCTCTAAGGTGAACGAAAATCCCCGAGTTTTCAAAGCCATACCTAACAGATCTTTTATGTTCGGATAATCTTTGAGATAGAGAACGGCCCGTTTGGCCAACGTAGACTTTTTCACAATCTCCCCATGGTACTTTATAAACTTCGGATTCTATATCTCTTTTATTTTGATTAACATTAATACGGCCACTTCCTATGGTCTTAGGATATGAAATACAAAGGGGTTCTCAGTTTTAGTATTATATGCTATATCTTTAATACCTTCTATATATGGGTGTTTTATCTCATTTTTAAAATCTCTTGTGTTGGTAACATCATGATTTTTATAATATAATGTGTTGGCTTTGTTGATGGCCTTTTCTATGCCATACGTCGGGTAGAATAGCTGGGCGAGTTGTTTACGAATGATTTCAAATTCTTTACTTAAGTAGCCTTAGGAATAGATTCTCAAACCTCTAAGAAATAGTTTACAAGCTACTCCAATTTTTTTCAGAAATATCGTGATAACTAGAAGAAAATAATGTAAGAAATAGAGAAAGTTTGTTTTCTATATACAGTAAAATTGTACCCTGACGATTCCCTTATAATTAATATTCTCAAAAAAGCTAATTTTCCATCTTTTTCCCATTCAATTTTAAACTTTATGCTAGCGACTAAGGAATTTAGATTATTGAAAAATATATTAAGATCTCCTCAGCTATCATCCCAATATGTGAAAAGGTCATAAACGCGGCGCTGCCAAACCATGTTAGTACGTTTAATTGTTGTTAATATTACTGTTTCAAAGTACCCCATGTAAACATTGGCTATAAGTGTGGATAAAGGGCTGCCCATACTACAACCAAATTTTTTTTTGTAAGAATTACCATTGAAAGATAATACGTTATTGATCACATAAAGTTTAATTAACTTAATTGTTTTTTTCTTTTTTTTTTTACTAGCAAGGGGAAGTGACTAACTGGTAATTTTTAAGAGTACTTCTCCGTACAGAAAGATCCTGGAACCAGCTATCATAAATCAATCAAACATAATGAACTTATCCGGAGGTCAGTGGAAAGCTGACACAGTGGACAACGCTCTTCTCAACACGATCATAAAGATAATTCCCCGTGACCAACTACCAGATATGCATCAGAGGTCAAGGCATCCTTTGAACGGCTCAACATTACGAAGACGAAGACGCACCTGGGTGTAATTAAATTTGGCTAATTCTTCCAGCACTTAATACAACCTTAAAACAACTGGAAACACCCATTTGCTTTCATATATAAACCATCACTCTTCACTCTGTTCCTGATTTTTACTTTACACCTTGAAGAGGGCCAATGTGTATTGGTTGAAATATAGTGATTTATTTATATTTCCTTTCTTTCTTTTAAGGGCCTATATGAAGAAACACATACACACACACACACACATATATATATATATATATATATATATATATATATATATATATATATATATATATATATATATATATATATATAGATAGATAGATAGATAGATAGATAGATAGATATAAATCTTATAAGTTGCATTTATATTGTCTAATGATGATTGCAGACATTTTTGTAAAAACAGGAGGTTTATCCGGTTTAGATACTTGACATTAAATAAACATACTCATCAAAGGTCTGTTCCTTTGAGAGGTGATTCCTCAGCCAAAAGAGAAATACAATTTGACCATGGTAGAAACCATTTCTGGTACAACCCAGATCCATAAATGGTAGGCTGCCTTTAATCTGCACTCTGGTCATCCATTTTAGTTCCTCCTTTTATTAAACCTCGCAACCCAAAAGAAAATACAACCCTTTAATGGCATCCCAGTTCTTCTGAAGTTAAGCAAACCTTTTCAGGTTTTCGGTCTTGCGAAATTGAAACATATTTACGGGACCTTGATGGTTACAAAGGTGAAGACAAAAATGGTGTGTGTGTTTTTTTTTTCTTTTTTAGTTAAGTTTAGAGAATCGATAATGTTACTTGATTAGGTTATTTATTTTTACACTAGTTGTAGCCCTGCTGTTTACCTTCCAAGTTTGTATGTTATACCTTCATTTTAATGTTGCCTTTGGCTGTGTTAATTAATCATGATACCCTTGCTTGTAAACTTGAGCAGACGGGAGTAGATAGATCATTTCTTAGCATCATTATTGTTCAAGGGTACCACAGTGACAATAGGAATGTAATGCTTGCTGTCCCTCATGATAGTGTTTTCAGGTCATTACATTTCACACTATATACGAAAATATGGATTAGCTAAGAAAACACGATTGTTGCATCAATTTCATCTCCTGAATGTAGACAAGGTATTCCTTAATCTTGTGATAGAGAACAAGATAGAATTAGTGAATGGTACAAATTAAGAAGGGTTATGATACAACTAAACAAAACTCTAGTGTGACTGATTTCAAATTTGCTTTTGAAAAATAAATTTTTCTGTTACATATTGCCCCAAAAAATTGGCATATTAAGAAAGACTTGGATTTTTGCGTATTGTTCTATTTTCTGATTTTCAGTTGCAGATTCTCCTCTTAACATTATAGGAAAAATTTAACCCCGAGAGATCAATCTGTAGCACTGTTGTTCAGTCAGTTCATTGTACAGGTCGGATAAGATTTTTCCTAACTCTTACCATTCATTCCATTCAGATTTTCCCAGATTGTAGAGCCCAGTACGTAGTACTTATTATTATTATTTTTTTTTTATTATTATTATTACTATTATTATTATTCTTATTATTATTATTATTATTATTATTATTATTATTATTATTATTATTATTATTATTATTATTATTATTATTATTGTTGTTGGAGGCATTGCATTTACTATTTCCTTCATCTTATTCCGATCAACAGAATTCCAGTGGCGTTGACAAACGTCACCGAGAGAGTTGGTGATATCAGACAAAAAGTCGGGAAGAATTGTTTGGTAATCTCAGTGTTTTCAGTTGTATGAGGACAGGAAAATCTGGCAAGAATAGGCCAGACTATTCGGTATATGTGTTGGCAGGGGAAAATTATCCGTAACCAGAGAGAGGTATCCAATGTAGTAATCTCTGGCCACTTAAATGACCAAATAACTCTCTAGCGGTTGTATCTCAATGGGTGGCTGGTGCCATGGCCAACCTACTTCTAAAAAATTTTTTACTTTTCCATCATAAGGCTCAATAGTATACTGTATTCTAGAAGTTTTATCCTAGCTATGACCAGACATTGAATGAGCTTCCTTATATTATGACAGTTAA
>NC_090730.1:75863780-75868780 GCF_036898095.1 Palaemon carinicauda | reverse complement strand
TTTCTTTCGGTCCTTTTGCTTTAACAAAAGCAACCCACTTTTTTCAAGAAAATTCATATTTTCTTCTCGTTGACTTAGACTTGTATTCTTCTAAAAATTCTATATTGCCTTCTGAGATCCCAAATCTATTCCTAATCACTAGGGCAAGGAAATCATGAAATGAAGGATTCGGGTTCTCCGTGATAAATCGAAGGCAATCAACTTCTGAACCTTCTGATATAGTCCTGGGTTCAGAACTAGGGCCAGCTTCAGCTTCAGTTCCTTCACTAGAGAGGACAGATTGCTCTTGGGCTACAAGGGAGCCAATAGAGCTACTCCCCTTTGAAAGGATCTCAGCATGTTGAGGACCTTCAGCAGGCGATTGGATGGGATGAACCAGGATATCTGAGGCCATCCCTTCTATACCAGAGACATGATGTCTGTTAACTCCACTAGAGGGTCCTCGTATGGGGCTACATATCGAGGCAGTTTCTTGAAGACGCTCGTGATGAAGAGGTCGATTTGCAGTTCTGGGACTTGATCTCATCTGGGAGGGAATAGGTCTGCGTCCGTGGACCATTCTAACTCTATCGACTTGAGCCGACATAGAGCATCCACTGTCACATTGTGGATCGGTTGTATATGAACTACTGACAGGTGCCATCCCTCTAAGTTAGGGATGGTTAACATCACCTATACCGTATGAGCCATTTTCTCGCATTGTCGATTGTGACGTCTCATTATCGCTTCGGTGTCCCAGATCAGCCGAAGGAAGTCTGATCTGCGTGGAGAGAGCTTCTCCATTCATGACAGGACCAACTTGGTCTTGGGACTTTCGGACTTTAACTTTTGTTAGAGAATCTATTATTGAAGGACCTATATTGGTCTTTTTAGATCTCTTCAAGCGTTTGATGCGTATCTTCTCCAGACTCTTGACGCATCTTTCAGCTGTGCTCTTAGCACTGGGTCTGTCACTATTGCGAACTGGAGAGAGTTCAGAACTACTCCTTGTTAACGCCATGGAAATCTGACTGATTACCCGAGTCTCTTGACCGACCTTACAATCTCATTTTATATTCCTATGGGAAAGGAGAGTTGGTGAGACTACAGACTTCAATGATTTTACAGCTATTAAAACCTTTGAGCTGGAGAGAATTGAGCCTTTTTTAGGCTTATCTTGTATCCTCGATGTTCCGGGAACCGGTTCATCTCCTTGGATGCTCATAGACCAGCCACTTCGGGTGCTGCCCACCCTAACTTCTCGTCCAGGTACATTGTTGCCTGAACCATTTCTAGATTTTGTTATTGCATGACTAAGTCTGCCAATCCTATGAAGATATTTAGGACTGTGTCTAGTTCAACACATATCTTTCCTAGGATATACTTTACATTCTGTAACTTGAATCCTAGATAGGAGGGGATGGGGTGATTGGCAGGAAGTTGCCAAGGAACATTTTTCAGGTCTGACGAGACTACAAACACACCTTTTTGAAACAGGGTCCAAATGTTCAGAAGGATTATCATTCTGAACTCGCTGTTTTATTTGAACGTGTTGAGTGGCGACAAGTCCAGTGTAGTTAAAACTCACCTTACAAGTTCCCTCTGTGGTAGTAATGGACTACCTTCGAGTTGCAACTCACCAACCAATGAGGAAAATAGCAGGAAAGGTCCTGTGCCACGAATTCACAACCTCAGATCCCCGGGGCAATTACCCTACCTGGACAACAGCTACCTGACAACTCCTCAAGATGTGAACGATCTGTCTCCCTCGTCACTACGGCATTGTTTTTCCGACAACTCCTACAGATGTAAACAATCTAACAACCTCATAACTGTGGCAGTGTTTTCCAAGGTATATTACAAACAAAAATCGTTAATTACATTAATCACACAACACGCCCACCTGATCTTAAGATCAACACGCATCATACATACATACACACACACAGCACAAGACTTAATCAGAAACATAATCAGCCATCCATACATCAATTATAGGCAATGTATCAAGGTGCACCTTTTTATCATCAAAAGGGCGGCTACAGGCGCAGTAGTCACCCCTTACTAGTTTCCCGCAACCTGTTACTGACAACGACTGGCCATAAGACCAATTTCATTACACCTAAAACACCTCACCTGTGTCTCTTTACAATCTTTTATCATATGAGGGCCACCACATCGGAAACACTGACCCCTAAACTGGAAAGGCCTAGCCCTATTCTCATGTTTTGCACCACCTCCTTCTCCACCCTTTCTGACAGTTACAGCTACCACACCACCTTGCTGTTTAGATGACAAAATCCTAGCATGGCTAATCAATTCACTCATTGCCATTATCATCACATTTGGAAATTGCTGTAAAGCAACACTAATATTATCTAGAAAACCATTAACAAACATTAGTTTCACAACATTTTCTAAACCAACCTTATCAAACTTAGCTAAACCCGCCAGCCTCCTAATCTCATTAGCATACACATCAACTGGTTCTCCCGTCCACTTCAATTTCATCAGAAAAGGCTACTTTCAATTTTTCTTGATTTTTTGCTGCACATTCTTGGTCTTCATCACCCATCTCCAAATAAAGTGCTAGAGCATCACCCTCCAGATACAAAGGAATAAAACTGGCTAAGTCTACTATTTACTGTAGCTTAGCCACTAAGGTCACCTTCTTCAACCATGACACAACGTCCCCTTCGCCGTGAATGGCTTAATCATGTCCATTGTAATCTTAGATGCTATACTTTCTTGGAATAGGCCTAGATAGCTTGTAGTTAAAACTCACCTTACAAGTTCCCTCTGTGGTAGTAATGGACTACCTTCGAGTTGCAAGTCACCAACCAATGAGGAAAATAGCAGGAAAGGTCCTGTGCCACGAATTCACAACCTCAGAGCCCCGGGGCAATTACCCTACCTGGACAACAGCTACCTGACAACTCCTCAAGGTGTGAACGATCTGTCTCCCTCGTTACTACGGCATTGTTTTTCCGACAACTCCTACAGGTGTAAACAATCTAACAACCTCATAACTGTGGCAGTGTTTTCCAAGGTATATTACAAACAAAAATCGTTAATTACATTAATCACACAACACAATGACTGAGATTTCTTGAGTCCTTCTCGTGAACACCAAACAGCCTTCCCTGGAATACGATGGACTATTGTTTCCTTACCACCTGTATGCTCTAGAGCTCTTAGGTATACTCCTCCAGGAGGGTTTTGGATTGTAGGAGGAGTTAAGGAAATGATGGTGAAGACATTTCAACTTCCCATCGTAGTCCCATCTTGATTAGGCCTTGGACCCAAGGATCGAAGGTCCAACGATCCTGAAGAAACATCCCTCCTACCAGAAGCATCTCTATGCTTCGAATGATCAGTAGGATTAAATTCTTGACCACCTGCATGTGGCACCGTGGTTGTTGCAGCCGTGGGATGTTGTTGAAAAGCCCGAAGTATATTTCCGGACTTCCCCGTCTCCTTTTATGTTGGGGACCCACAACCATAGAAGACTTTCCCTTTGAAAGGATGCCCCACTTTTGGAGAAGACCTACATTCTCCGTGGTGGCATACTTAATCACTTCCCTAACTACCTCGTCTGGGAAGAAGTCTTTACCCCAGATGTTGGAAGATATTAGCTTCCTTGTCTCATGTTTCAGTGTTTGCGGCAGCGAACACAAACTCCCTACATGGTCTCCTAGCCTTCATAAAGGTGTAAAGGTCTTTCACTAAGGTAACCATATGCATTTTGGCTAAGAACATGAGCATGTCTGGGGTACTTTGATGGGATGAACACAACTCTAAGTAATTTTGTAGACAAAGAGAGGCTGCAAGTCTCTCCTTTGTCTCTTGTTCATTATACAAGAGAAACTCGGATAGTTTAGGGAGAACTTTGCCAAAATTGGATTTTGTCCAAAGGAACAGCACCCATCTTCTCCGAGATGTAGAGTTTGCCATTTAAAATCGGCATCTGCTCCGCAAACCTCTAGGGATTGGTTTTGGAGCATGTCGGGAGGTCTTGATCTATGAGTCGTTTGTATGACCCTTGGGAAGAAACAAGTAAAGCTTTGCATTTTACTTCCTGCTTTTCGTGTTATTTGCAAAACTCTCTTATAGATTATTCACTTGGGCCCATAATTGATCCATTCCCTCTAATAGAGGGGTAGAAGATAAAGATGTCGACGTGAATGGCTCTTGAGCCGGCATAGGTGGAAACAATTCTGACACGACATTCTTCCCTTCTTCCCATGGGCAATTCCTGCCCTCCTTCCTAAAGGCTATCTGGCCATCGGGAGATGTAATTGGTGCCTGGGGCACCACTATTTCCTTACTTGTCATCGGAAATAGTAGCTTACGCATCCTATCATTAGGTAGGTAAGGTCCCGGAGAGATTTTCTGGAAGCCTCTAACCTAGTTGCGTAATTTGTCTCGAGCTGTATCCCTAGCCTCTGTAGACTTGGGACTCTCGAAACCTTCGGACATTAAGGTCCGACATACATTACAAACCTGCGGGTTCCAATAATGTAGGGATTCGGAAATGATATTGCAGGGGGTATGAAACCTGCAAGTACTATGACCGTAAAATCCTTTACTCTTGATCTTGCAGAAGACTGCAGAACAAGTCATCTGGTGTTCCTCCTGTAAAGAAAGGAGAACAAAATAAGTATATAATTGATTATCTCACTGATAATCAATATGTAAAAGTCATGTTTTAACAAAGTAGCTTAGGACTGTAAGTTATAAAGGGATAGCAGGAGACATACTTGTGTATCCCATGTAAGCAACTGCTGTTACCTCCCCTCAGTGTTAGCTATAGGGAGATTCCTTTACCTAGGTATCTCCAACTAAAAGGGTTCTAACCCCTAGGGGTAGAAAAGTGTATAAGTCACTGTCCCTTTTTATTTCTAACACTGTTGGGGTAAGGATGACTGATTCCTCAATCAGAATATTGAAGAAATACTATTCTTTCAATATAGGAGCGGTACCAGCAGAGGCTTGCCAAGGGTACCCAAAATATGTTAGAA
>NC_090730.1:75823780-75843780 GCF_036898095.1 Palaemon carinicauda | reverse complement strand
CTGTAATCATCTACTACTATCAAAAACAAGTAATTTAAAAAAGGACCTGCAAAATCTATATGCACTCTTTGCCATGGATACCTGGGTAACTCCCACGGGTGCATTCTAGCAAATTGAGGATTGTTCTGTTGCATAACACAATTCATACAATTCTTTATATAAGATTCCACATCTTTATCTACACCTGGCCACCATACAAAAGTTCTCGCAATTGACTTTGATCTTATAATACCTTGGTGATCAGCATGTATTTCAGACAAAACCTTATTTCTCAGTGAATTAGGAATAACTACCATGGAACCTCTCATCACTATTCCTTGTGTTACACTTAGTTCATACCATATATCCTTATACGGTTTACAATTTTCCTCTTTTCCACATAAGTCCCTACCTGTCATTAAACTCTCCAAAACCTTACTAAGTACTGGGTCTCTCTTGGTACTGTGTGCTACATCTTTTACAGTTATTGGTACATCATATACAGAAATTAACAGAACACTGTCATCATACTCCTCTGGAGCTTTGTTTACGGGTAATCTGGATAAAGCATCTGCATTACCCATGTTTGATGTTGGACGGTATTCTATATCATAGTGGTACGCTGCTAACGTAATTTCCCAACGTTGTAGTCTTGCAGCTACCAACGTAGGTAAACTTGCTTTTGGACCCAATATTGCTAATAAAGGTTTATGATCTGTAACAAGTGTGAACTTTTTCCTACCATAAAGATACATATGGAATTTTTTAACTCCATAAACTAATGCTAAACCTTCCTTTTCTATTTGAGAGTAATTCCTTTCTGCCTTGTTCAATACTCTAGAAGTGAATGCAATTGGTTCTTCTGTTCCATCTGGCATTACATGAGATAATACTGCACCTAAACCTATGTTTGATGCATCACATACTAATTTAACTGGTAAATCCATTTGATAATGTACTAAGAATGTAGGTGATGTTATTTCCTGTTTGATTCTTTCGAAATATTCCTGACACTCTTTTGTCCACTTCCATTCTACACCCTTATTCAACAGAATATACAATGGATGTGCAATTGTAGAAAAATTCTGAATGAAATTCCCATAAAATGTTACTAAACCTAGAAATGATCATAATTCCTTAACATTTTCTGCCACTTTTGTTGATTGTACAGCTTTAATCTTCTCTTTAGTTTTGTGAATACCTTTGCCATTTATTACAAAACCTAAGTATTCCACTGAATCAACTTCTAAAATACATTTGTTCTTATTTACTCTAATATTATGTTCCTTCAACTTCTTCAGAACTGTTCGCAATCTTTCTCTATGTTCTCTTGTGTCTTTACCAGCAATTAAAATATCATCTATAAAAATGAATACCCCTTGCATTCCTGAAAAAAATCTTATCCATAGTTTGTTGCCATATAGCTGGACTGCTTGCAACTCCATAAGGTAATCTCTTTGGTCTAAATAAACCTAAGGATGTATTTACTGTACATAATTCTTGTGAAGTTTCATCCATGGGAAGCTGTTGAAATGCTTGTCGTAAATCTAATTTAGAAAAAACACTGCATCCTGACATAGTTGCAAACATGTCTTTCGGATTTGGTAAGGGATGTTGAGCTACTTGCACTTGTGGATTGAACGTTACTTTGTAATCTCCACATAACCTAACCTGTCCACTTTCCTTCACAATAGGACTAATGGTGTAGCCCAATCTGAATATGTAACCTTTTCCCAGGAACTTTCATTTTCTATTCTCCTGATTTCTGTTTCAACTGCACTTTTCAATGCATACGGTACTGGTCTGGGAGCACAAAATCTAGGAGAACTGTCAGGTTTCAAAACTAAAATTGCCTTTGCGTTCTTTACTGTACCTATTTTATCTTTAAATACGTCTTGAAACTCTGATATGATATTATCCATAGACATTTCATTTTTGTTTTCATCTTGTCTACCTGTAACCTTCAAAATACTAGGCCAATCTAAATTCAAATACTGTAGCCAATCTAAACCTAGCAAAGTTTGTCCATTACCTTTTACTACTGTTAATGGCATTCTCTCTAATTTTTGTTCTTTGTACTGTACTTCTACGTTCAAAGCACCTATCACCTGAATATCAAAATCATTATAACCTTTCAAAACTCTATTTGTACCTTCTAATAACAAATTAGGAATGCTTTTAGCCGTTTTCTCAGACATAATTGATACATCGGCTGTTGTGTCAACTTGCATCAAAATTGGTTTACCATTTATGATTACTTCTACCATGATATGTTTCTTTGCACCTTTGTTGACGGAATTAATGCGAAACGCAAAATCAGTTTCTGACCTAACCTGATTATCATGAACATTCTCCTCATTATTCTCTTGACCAATAGTATCAACTGTAGCATTTATTTTCTTTGTGTACTGTTTAGGGAATCTACAAGCAGTTGCAAAATGACCCATCTTTCTGCAATTCTGGCATGTCTGTCCAGTAGCAGGGCATTTCTTTGCTTCGTATGCAAGATGATCAGTTTTACCACACCTATAACACTTGGGTTTTTCCTGTTGTTTCTGTGTATAAGCCTGATTCTGATATTTATGAACATAAGTGTTAGGCACTTTTCTATGACTAGGCTTTGACATATTCGTTCTCTGATTCTCATTGGTTTTCCACTTGGAACCTACTGTATTAATTTTAGAATTTTCCATTTTATTGCTTGTTGAACTACCTATTATGTTACTTTGCCTATTTGATGTTTCTAAAGCTCTGCCTGTTATCAATACCTTTTCTAATGTTAAATCTTTATCTTCCAATAATTTCTTTCTTAGCTCTTGTGATGTGCAATTTGCAATCACTTGATCTATGATAACATTTTCTAACTCTAGAAATTCACATGAAACGACTAAATTCTATAGTTTAGTCACAAATGCATCTAAACTTTCATTTTCTTTCTGATAAGCCTGCGCTGAAAACTGGTATCTTTCAAAAAATTTATTGACCTGAGCAGCAAAATATGTGGTAAGAGCCTTAATTGCAGCTTCACTTGTGTCATCTGTAGGCTGCAAAGTCTTAAACACTTCCCGAACTTCCCTACCTGCTGTATGAAGTAATAATGCCTTCTTTTGGGCATCCTTCATGTTCCCTAATGCTTCTAAATAAATCTTAAATTCCTCACACCACTGTTGCCATCGTGTTGCAACAGAATTGGGCTCAGCAGTGATGCTGAAACTTTCGGGGTGTTCTATATCAAAAGGCATTTTGAGTCTTAACTTAATACCTACAGTAGGTTAAGCTACTGTTCTGCAGTCACAAGTTTACTTCCTACCTGTTTTGTAGCCTACCCAACTTTAAATTTCACCCTTTCTTGTTTTGTTTGTTTGATGAAATTCCTGTTCTGCTGCTTGTACAATCTTCATTGGGCAATTTTCCTCTTGTCCCTCCATGTACAAACGGACCTTCACTTGTGCTGGCCGTCCTTCTACATAAGGTCCAATGATTCTTCTGCGTGTGTTCGTACTCCTGGGCGTCGCCAATTTTTAAGCATGACTTCATAGGAAGTTCTATTAACCATAATAATTACCTGGAACATAGATGAAGAATTGTTAGTAATTATTTCTTAGCTGATCCCATCTTTGGTCGTCAATTTTTCTTGGTTGGATTTAATGATGCGTTGGTATTCTTAAAATACAAGTTCAATAAACTTATGGCTACATTGCTCTGTGACAGCTGACTCCTAAGTGTGCGTGGAGCGTCATACACAATCTGACAAAACCAAAACATTGCCAAACAAAAGAACATCACTCTGAGAAGACTTAAATACTACTCCAGAACAAAACTATACAGAAACACATCCTATCTCTGAGGTAATCAACTAATGTTTGAATCTTAATACCAAAACAAATCATTACACTTATGTACAAAGCATAACATGTTTTATTCATGCAATATGATGCAATGTTGCGCAATACCTGCTACACTTGACATAATATAGTACATTATTACAATAATACATAACAATATATATATATAGATATATATATATATGAATATATATATATATATATATATATATATATATATATAGATAAATTTTGCTTGTATAAAGAGTGACTAAACCACTTGGCCAAGTGGTTTAGTCACAGTCTATACAAGCTTGCCGACCAGGGTTCGATTCCCGGCCGGTCACAAACTCTTGTCTTTGTGTGATTTCGCCTGGGACTCTGATGCCGAGGTCGTTAAGAGAATCCAGACATTAATGTATCAAAAATATATATGGCTTATTTGAATATATATATATATAAATATATATCTATATATATATATATATATATATATATATATATATATATATATATATATATATATATATATATATATATACATATATATAATTATATATACGCATATATGTATAATATATATACTATATATATTTAATATATTAAATATATATACATATATATGTATATGTATATATATATATATATATATATATATATATATATATATATATATATATATATATATATCATATATACAACAACATATATATACATATATATGTACATATATATATATATATATATATATATATATATATATATATATATATATATATATATATATATATATATATATATATATATATATATATATATATATATATATATATATATATATATATATATATATATATATATATATATACATATATATATATATATATATATATATATATATATATATATATATATATATATATATATATATATATATATATATATATATATTTGTATTTATACACTATATACATATGTATGTATATATAAATATATATATATTGTATATAAATATATATATATGTATATATATATATATATATATATATATATATATATATATATATATTGGGTAGCTTCCTAGGGTATATTTGAATACAGTGATAGTCCCAGAGAATTTTACCTTAAGGTATCAAGAATTCTAACTCCTAGAGCGAATATCCCTAAATAATCTCACAGGGATATCGCATAATATCAGAGGACGTATTCTTGACACGTCACATAGCTATCTTCACCCCGAACAGTATTAACGCTTCGAGGGGTTACAGTGACAAGAATTTGAAACGAGAATGAAAAGAGAGCCGCTCATAAGGCATCTCTCCTATTCCGTTTCCAGTGTGTATATGATGAAGGCGGTAGCGCCCTCTTTATTCCTTTTCGTGTAGCTCTACTACTCGGTGTTTTCCCTTGTGTTCTCTCGTTATTTTGGATTTAATTCAACATTTTGATGATTTCTCTGCCTCTTCTGCCTCTGGAAAGTTGAGTATTATCTTTACTATGTATAGATGTAAGCTCTTGTCGTTTTGAATTAACCAGAAGTGATATTAACGTAAACAAGAGCGGTTGCCTACCAGAGGCATCCTGGATGCTATCGCTCGCTATTTATGGGTCATTTAGTTAGCTAGAGCGACGTTCCAGGTTTGTTATGCTTTAATAATCTAGCTATTTAGCTCCTCTAGGAATGCTTACATAATGCCGTTAGTTTTTAGTTCGGTGATTTAGGTAACCGATCTTGCCCTTCGCGAGGCTTAGTAGCCTAGGCGTCTGGCCCTAGTACTTTCATGCATGATATAAGTTTTTCCATGTGTTATATTATTGAAGCTATAGGCAAATGTTTTATACATGTAAGATATTGTTGAATGTTCTTTCCAAGATTGTATACGAGAGAGTTTCAGTGAATTAGGTAATCAATTTTCATCGCACCTAGGTACAGTAGTATACTTTCGCACATCCCCGATTGTTCTTTTCTCCTCCGGAGGCTAAGTTCATTCCCTCTCTCCCTCTGAGTAAGCCTTAGTTCTATCTGTATAATAATTCAGGTATAACTATACTAGGATATGTCTGTCCTAACCTGATAACCAGAGTGACTTGTTTTTTGGGTTAGGGCAGAACATCAGAGTTTCTAGTCTGTGGTCTGCTTCTTCCTAGCATAGAGAATGAGTCTCCTTTGCTAGGTTAGGGGCGGACACAGGAAGCTTTGCTTCCCTAGTCCACGTCTGAAGGATTCTGTACGAGATAATTCCTTCCTCTACTGGCCTAGCAGACTGTCCTGTGTAGTTTTTCTCGGGCTGGAGAATGAGTTTTCTCTGTTGCCCGGCAAAATAACTTCACCTAACTTTGTTCTGGTTGGGAGGAGGATAGCAAGTATTGCCAGTCTTCCTCCCTAATAGACAACTACAGGTTAGGATGAGCTTCCCTAACTGCTGAGTGTGTCTCTTGCTAGAACGAAGTTTATAGGACCCTTATCCCTTCCCCACCTCTATTTCTTTTATCATCTTTTGGCCGCAGTCCTACTTCCATACCTAGTGTAGGTTAGGATGGGGGACCGCCTCAGCTCTCTGCCGGCTGGCAATTACGTGTCGGCCGGCAGAGACCCCTTGTTCTTTGCAGAGTGAACCCCAGACCTCCCTTGGTCTCTCTTCCATGTCTGCCGGTAGAGTCCGGCAGGCTATGGATTCTTTGGAAGCCTGAATGCTACATTCTCCCCTTCTATAAATTCACTCTTTCTGGATGGAAGGTGTTATGGCAATGCTGCCTTATAACCTTACATCCATACTGTTTCTCTGACTATTGTGTTGTATCCCTAACCCGGCTGCCGGCTTAACAGCCGACAGCCGGGCAGGAGGAGGTTCTCTGGTTCTAAGCTACTGCCGGCGGGCATGGGTATTGCTACCTTTCATTGCCGACAGTGGAAACACATCCCGAATCTGCTGGCCACTACGATTAGCAGCCGGCAGCCGGGTTTTAGTTTTTCAGCTGTCGACAGGCAATGATTGCCGGCCAGCACACATTTGCGAACCAGTGGGCTGCCACCTATTAGTTAAAGGTAGTATATCTTTGAACTATATAGGGGTAGATGCCAGCCGGCACAACAGCATGCGATGTACAGTAGTTACTATATTTGTAGTGTAGTAAACACTGCATTAATAAAACTACAGTACAGAGTTTGATGTAACACTAAAGTTCTTCCAACATACTTATTGTTATCCTGTACAGCCTTTTGTTGAGACCGTACAATATATAGAAAGTGAGTTCTTTCTGTATTCATTTTATCCCGTATAGTTTTTCAGCTGTCGACCGGCAATGATTGCCGGCCAGCACACATTTGCGAACCAGTGGGCTGCCGCCTATTAGTTAAAGGTAGTATATCTTTGAACTATATGGGGGTAGATGCCAGCCGGCACAACAGCATGCGATGTACAGTAGTTACTATATTTGTAGTGTAGTAAACACTGCATTAATAAAACTACAGTACAGAGTTTGTTGTAACACTAAAGTTCTTCCAACATACTTAACGTTATCCTGTACAGCCTTTTGTTGAGACCGTACAATATATAGAAAGTGAGTTCTTTCTGTATTCATTTTATCCCGTATATTAACACTTTATTTCAAGGTGTGAGCTACACCTTAAAACGGATTTTGAGCGAAGCGATAAATTTATTTTTGGGTGAGATGGCCATGTCGTCCTGATGGAAGTTCCTATAGGGTTGCTTCCTAGGGTATATTACAACTATGGTGATATTCCCAGAGAATTCACCTTAAGGTACCCAGAATTCTAACTCCTGGAGCGAATATCCCTAATGAAAGGGATATCGCGACATATCAGAGGACATATTCTTGACACGCCACATGGCAATCTGCACCTCGAACAGAGATAACACTTCGAAGGGGTCAATTGGCAAGAAAACGAAAACGTGAAAGAAAAAGGGGAGCCGTTCCCAAGGCTCTCTCTTCTCCCGTTTCGTAAGCGTGCATTGCGCCGATCCTGGCGCCATCTGTATTCCTTGTAGCGATACACGAGGTGCTACAGATACTGTATGTAGGGATGGGTCCTACAGCCCTTTCATAGAAAGGGAAGGGCGGGTCCATCAGGACGACATGGCCATCTCACCCAAAAATAGACTTTTCGCTTCGCTCAAAATCCGTTTTCTGGGCTCAAGCCATGTCGTCCTCGTGGAAGTAAACCAGAGCATTACTGTATCTGTGGATTCTCAGAACGTGCCGTACTCCCCGGAGGTATTTCCCCGGTCGACTAGACCTAGAGACCTAAGATGTTACCGTTATACATCTTTTCAACTAACCATAACCCATGTTAGAGCTTCCTGCCCCCTACAGGGAAGAGTCCTACTAGACTCTGGAAAAGTCTCGAAGAGTACATATACCTATGTATGAATACCAGGCAAGCCAATATAGTGGTCTCACCCTATATTAAGTAAAGCATAGTTTGTAAAGAACCACTGCGTCAATATGAAATATCGACCAGTTCTCCGCTCAATACTTATATTGGACAAAGGTTTATATCCGCTTAGGAGGAAACTTGTAAATCCGCCACCGTCCCCTTATGGGATGGAGTCCTCCCGCTAAGGGAAAGCATAAACCAATGCAACATTAGTTTGCATAAAGGAACAATCTATTAGAATTATCCCAGATAAAATACATAGAATGAATGCTCAATTATACCAATAGATTGACACAGGTGAAGGAGACGCAAGGTTCTCAAGAACAAGTTTATTGACAGACAATAAATAGACAGGTTAACAACAATTATATATATATATATATATATATATATATATATATATATATATATATATATATATATATATATATATATATATATATATATATATATATATATATATAAAAAGAGGATAACCAAAACTTTAAGCATAAGTATGATAGTAAACAGAACTTGTTTATCTGAAAGAAAAAACATTATTGCCACTTTTAACATACCGAGGTATCAAAGTCATAAAAGTCTGTATTACTAATCAGTCACATTAGCGTTAGAAACGCTCGGCACACATGTCTGCACTTATGCTAGGTTCACCTTTGGAAATGGAACAGTCAACGTGGGCCACTCAGTGCCCTCACTTAGTTTGTAGCACAGTATGTAACTACACACTCACCCTGGAATTAATCGTCCCAATTAAAACCACTGTTCCTCGCAGAGTTAAACAGCAGGGTTAACGACGCGACCCACTGCTACCACAGATCTCTTTAGTTGCTCCACTTGCTTCGCATAGTGGCGAAAGAACACTCTGGAAGACTTCCAGCCAGTGTATGAACGAAGATGTTCAAAATCCATACAATTAAAGAAATTTAAGGATGAGGCAACTTTCCTCGGATCGTGACCTGCGGGTGTACTGTCAGGATCCGCTCTGCGAATAAAATATGTGATTTTCGCCCTGAGTTGATTCAGAGATAAATTTGAGCCTGATGTTTCTCCCCTGAATAGTTGACCACCCTTGAAGTCTGAAATTCTACGAAGATAGACCTTTAGGCATTCTACTGGACATAGAGATGCATCTTCTTTCAGAGGGCAGATTCTCCAGGGACCCCACCTTTTGGTGGGCAACTCATTCTTGGCGAGAAACGTAGGATCCGGAAACAGGTTCAGTTCTCCCCCATCCAGGAACTGAACACGACCTCCCTCTCTCGAGAGGGCTACAATCTCACTAACCCTGGCCACGGACGCGAGTGCAAATAGGAAAATAACTTTTTGCGTCAAATCCTTTAACGCACACTCCTCATTGCTCAACAGAGAAGCGAAATGAAGAACTTTGTCTAAAGACCATGAAATGGGCTTTGGAGGTGCTGAAGGTCTGAGCCTAGCGCAGGCTTTCGGAACTTTATTAAAAATCTCGTTAGCGAGATCGACCTGGAAGGCATATAGAATGGGTCTTGTCAAAGCAGACTTACACGCTGAAATCGTGTTAGCTGCCAACCCTTGACCATGGAGGTGGATGAAGAAAGATAAGCAGAAGTCCGTCGAGATCTCCTGCGGATTCTTTGCCTTGATAAAGGCCACCCATTTTCTCCAAGATGACTCATATTGCCTTCTAGTAGATTTGCACTTATATTCCTTTAGGAAGTCTATGCTGGCTTTCAAAATCCCGAAACGCTTTCTCACCGCTGGGGAGAGAAAATCATGAGCTGCAGGGTCCGGGTTTTCTGTAATGAAGCGCAGACAGTCGACTTCTGGACTCGCTGGGTCAGAACTGGATCTGGTAGCGGTAGAAACTTCAACCGTAGTTCCAATGCCAGGGGGAACCACACGCTGTTCGGCCACTTGTGGGCCACTATTGCCGCTACCCCCTTGAAGGATCTCAGTTTGTTGAGGACCCTCAACAGAAGGTTGTGAGGAGGGAACAGATAAATCCTGGACCATCTGTTCCAGTCGAGGGACATCGCGTCCACTGCTTCCGCTAAGGGGTCCTCGTACGGGGACACGTACAGGGGCAACTTCTTGTTGTCTTTCATCGCAAAGAGGTCTATCTGCAGTTCTGGGACTTGACTCAAGATGAAGGAGAATGATCCTGCGTCTAGGGACCATTCCGACTCTATCGGTGTGAACCTGGATAGAGCGTCCGCTGTCACATTGCGGACTCCTTGAAGGTGAACTGCCGACAGGTACCACTTCTTCTTTTCCGCCAACCGGAAGATGGCCAACATCACCTGGTTGAGAGGTGGTGACCTTGATCCTTGTCGATTCAAGCATCTTACAACTACCTCGCTGTCCAGCACCAACCTTATGTGGATCGATTGACGTGGGGAGACTTTCTTTAAGGTAAGGAGCACTGCCATAGCTTCTAGAAAGTTTATGTGAAAGGTCTTGAATAGCTTGGACCAAGTCCCCTGGACTTCTTTCCGATGAGAGTGACCTCCCCATCCCTCCTTAGAGGCATCTGGGTGAATTGTCACCGACAGGGGAAGTGGTGGCTGAAGAAGAACCGACTTCTTTAGATGTCTGGCTTGGGACCAAGGCCTAAGAAGAGTCCGTAGACGAAGCGGAACTGGTCTTCTCAGACTTCTTCGCGTTTGATGCATAACTTCTCCAAACTCCGGTTGCATCCTTTAGCTGTGCTCTTAGCACCGGGTCTGTCACCGAAGCAAACTGGAGAGAACCCAGTACTCTCTCCTGTTCACGTCTTGATATCCTTTCGGAATCTAGAAGTCTCTTGACAGAACCCGCTATCTCCTTCCTTTTCTTCGCCGGGATGGAGAAACGGTGTGACATTAGGTCCCAGTGGATTCCCAGCCACTGGAACTTTTGAGATGGAGAAAGTCGAGACTTTTTTGATCTTGAAGCCTAGATACTCTAGGAACTGGATCACTTGAATGGAAGCTTGCAAGCATTCTGTCTTGGATGCTGCCCACACCAGCCAGTCGTCCAGGTAGGCTACTACCTGAATTCCCTTTAGGCGTAATTGTTTGAGAGCTACGCTCGCAAGCTTCGTGAAGATCCTTGGGGCTATATTTAGCCCGAATGGCATGGCTCTGAAGGCGTATAGTCTTCGTTGTAGCTTGAACCCTAGAGAGGGGGAGAGTCGACGGTTGATTGGAACGTGCCAATAGGCGTCTGACAAGTCTATGGAGACGGTATATGCCCTCTTGGGCAGTAAGGTCCTTATGTGTTGTAGTGTTAGCATCTTGAACTTGCAGTTCACTATGAACTTGTTGAGTGGCGACAAGTCTAGAATGACTCTGAGTTTTTCCGAGTCTTTCTTGGGAACACAAAACAGCCTCCCTTGGAATTTGATGGACTTCACCCTTCGGATCACTTTTTTCTCCAACAGTTCTTGGATGTACTCCTCCAGAACGGGGGTGGAGTGTTGGAAAACCCGAGGGCACGGGGGTGGAGTGCTGTACCAGCTCCAGCCCAGTCCATTCTTGAGTAGGCTGTGGGCCCAGGGATCGAAGGTCCACCGATCCCGAAAATTCTGAAGTCTCCCTCCTACCGGCATCATCTCACTTGGACTGTTGTCCTGAGGTCTTGCCTCCCTGACCGCGACCACCCCTGAATCCCCTTCCCCTTTAGGGGCGCCTAGACGAGCCTCTGGCTGCTTCTCTAGGCTTTGCTCGAAAGGAAGTTGACTGCCCTTCGAACGTTGGGTTGAATGCCGTGGACTGTGTCGACACGGCCTGGGGTACCCACTGGAATGTGGTCGGGGTTTGTGCCACCATCTGGGGCACTGAAGGCAATGGCAATTGCTGTTGCTGTTGCTGTCTAAATGGCTTGGCTGGCCGAGACGGTAGCCTAGTCCTCATAGTCTTCCTCTTTGTTTGGGGACCCTCATCCGGGGAAGACTTTCTCTTGATAGCCAGGCCCCACTTCTGGAGAAGGTTTCTATTCTCCGTGGCGGCCTTATCAACAACGTCTTTGACCAATTCGCTAAGGAAAAGGTCTTTGCCCCAAATGTTGGAGGAGATTAGTTTCCTTGGCTTGTGCCTCACCGTAGCCGAGGTGAACACGAACTCCCTACAAGCTCTCCTCGCCCTGACGAAGCTATAAAGATCCTTCGTCACTGTGGCCAGATGAGTCTTGGCCACTACCATGAACATTTCATGGACCTTGGGGTCACTTGCCATCGTCTCAAGAGTGGTCTGAAGAGACAATGAGGCAGCCAGTCTTTCTTTTGTCTCGAGCTCTCTCCGCAAAAGAAAGTCAGACAGCTTAGGGAGGTTCTCACCGAACTGACATCCGGCAATATCAGCCTCCAACTTCCCGACTGAGAAGGTAAGATGGACGTCCTTCCAGTCCTTGTGGTCCATAGGTAGGGCCAGCGACAAGGGTTAACACTCCTCCAGGGAGGGGCAAGGCTTGCCAGCCTCGACTGCTTTTAATACAGCCGCAAACCCTTTCTGTAAAAAGGGGAAGGCTCTAGCAGGAGAGGACACAAAGGAAGGGAGCTTCTTACTCAATGCAGCTACCTTTGAGTTCGTGAAGCCCCTCTCTTTCATCGAAGATGAAAGCAAAGCTTGAGCCTTAGCATGGTCCATCACTATAACATCCTTCGGCTCTGTCTCCTCCTTTGAAGCTGGTTCCTTCCTCAACCGGACATAACAGTCCGGATATGACCCCTTGCTGGACCAGAATTCCACCTCCTCTAGGGGAACTGAACCCAACTTATCCGACATGACGATCTTTCCAGTTGTCATTGGCATGTGCTCAGCATATCTCCACGGGTTAGTATCTGAGCACAAGGGAAGGTCTTTCACATTGAGCCTTTTCCGGGGCCCATGTGATGCTGCAAGCTTCTGCATCTGCAATTCCATTGCAGCCGCCTTCTCATTATTCTCCTTCTG
This sequence comes from Palaemon carinicauda, assembly GCF_036898095.1. Taxonomy (NCBI): domain Eukaryota; kingdom Metazoa; phylum Arthropoda; class Malacostraca; order Decapoda; family Palaemonidae; genus Palaemon; species Palaemon carinicauda. The sequence continues at coordinate 75,830,668 of NC_090730.1, read as the reverse complement.
CATTTGTTGGATCATTCCAACAATGGAGGAGAGGGCCTGTCCCAGTTCTACTGGGAGAGCGGACGATGTTGAGGGAATAGGTTCAGGGATCTGAACCGGAGCAGCCGACACCTCGTCGGCCTCTTCCTCTAAAATGTCTGGGGCTTGAACTTCATCCTGGCCTCCTGCCAGGAGGTCTTCCTCCAGACGCTCGGACACGTTTGACATCCTGTCGTCCAACTGGATGTCTTGCAAAGCGACCGCGACTTCAGCATCCACCTGGATCTGAACTTGGGGGATCTCCTCTTGAGGCTGGGGAATCACTGCATCAGCTGATGCCCTAGGGAAAAGGTAAGCCCTCATCTTCTCACTTGGAAGATAAGGTCCAGAGGTGTTCTTCTGGAAGCCCCTTACCCAGGTACGAAGCTTCTCCCTTGCTATATCCCTTGATTCCGCCGTCCTAGGGGAATCAAAAGCCTCAGTAATCAGGTTAGATCACACGGTACATACCTGAGGGTCCCAATACCGGAGATCACCCTTGGAGACAGCGCATGCTGCGTGCCTCCTACATAACTCATGTCCGCAGAAGTTGTTACTGCGGACGTTGCAGAAAACACTTCCGCACTTCGGATGGTCATCCTGTAAAGAGAAGAAATTTCCATGAGTATCAAGTGAACTACGTATCACTAGATATGCACAGTTTAGCATAACAAATCAGAAAGGAAAGACACACACTTGTGTTTCCCGCACAACCAATTGTTGCAGCCTTCCAGATAATAAAATCGTATGGTTAATCTGTCCTAGAGTAACCAATGAAAAGTTTCCAGAGGAAACAGGTGTAGCTCACACCTAAGGTATGATTTTAAAATACCGGATAATAGACAAGAAAGAACTCACTTTCTTATCTGTAAGGCAACACCAAAGGGCTGTGCAAGACAACACAAAAGTGTTAGAACACACAGTGTTGTACCAATACTATACTATAGTTTTCTTCCTACAGTATATGCTATACTGAAGAATACTGGTACAGTATAGAAGGTAATGCGCCGGCCGGCACTTGCCGGCCGGAACACACCATAACTAGCTTTAAAGTATACTACTTAACAGCAATAAGGCGGCAGAACGCTGGTTCAAATGCATGTGCCGGCCGGCAGTAACTGCCGGCCAGCAACAGCCAATGTCGGCCGGCAATGACTGCCGGTCGGCAATTACACAAGGTAGCACCCGGCTGCCGGCCACTGCTCATAGCGACCGGCAGACAAGGGCTTGACATTAGCCGGCCGGCAAAGGTAAACAACCGATGGCGGCCAGCAGCAAAAGAACCAGAGGACTTCGACTGCCCGGCTGCCGGCTTCATATGCCGGCAGCCGGGTCGGGTACAGCACTAGAAGAAAACAGAATGGATGCCGGGATAAGAGGGTATACTACCTCCAAGCCCGGCAATCCGAAAGAGTGCATATAAGGAAGGGGAGAATCTAATTCAGGCTTCCTGACCAATGCCGTCTGGCTCTACAGGCAGACATGGATGAGGGACCAAGGGAGGTCCAGGCAGCACTCAAAGCAGAAGACCTTTGCCGGCCAGCACACTCTGCCGGCCGGCAAGGGACTGAGTCAATTCCCCATCCTAACCTATACTAGGTCCAGATGTAGAATGACGTACAGTACTGTAACGGCTAGGCCATTACAGAGATAGAGGGGGAAGGGTCAAAGAAGGTCCTACCAACCTTGCTTTAGTGAAGAATCACCCGCAGCCAAGAAAACTCATCTTAGCCTAAGGGAGATCCAAGGAGGGAGGCCAGCAATACTTGCCAACCCCCACTGAACCAAAGCAAGGAACGTGTTGCTACTCCCAGGGAAAGGATCTTATCCTCCCACCGAGAACAGCAACAAGGACTAGTCTGCTAGATCACAAAAGAAGGAATCATCTCGTACAGAAACCTTCGGGAGTGACCTAAGGAGGCTAAGCCTCCTATGTCTGCATCAGGCTAGCGAGGGAGACTACCCCAAGCCAGACAAACACAGACTCAGACTAAAAACTCTGATGTTCTGTCCCTCTCTGAAGCCAGACTTACTGGAACAGGGAGGTACAGTAACACCCCAGTATAGTTGTATCGAAAGTTAATTCAGATAAGCCACTAGGGTTAAGCCCAAGGCTTAAACAGAGGGAAAGGGATTGCATACCTTCTCCGAAGAAAAGAAAGCAACCGGGGAGTATGAGAAAGTATACTAAGGCTCCATTGGCAACTTAGCCTAGGCACCAAGAGAATCGATTATCTAAATCACCGAAACTCCCTTGTATACTATCTTGGAAATAATCAACATAATCTTAAATGTATAAAAAACTGCCTAAAGCTTCAATAAAATTTTAAAACACTCGGAAATCCAAAATCATGCAGGAAAGTACTAGGGCCAAACGACTAGGCTACATGGCCTAGCGTAGGCCAGACTTGGCGAATAGTTCGCCAAAACAAATAATACTAAAAGCACGAGAAAGGAAATCCTATGTAACGCTAAATAGCTAAAATTATTAAAGCAAAATAGCCTGGAACGTCGCTCTGGCTAACTAAAACTCATACCTAGCGAGCGACAGCGTCCAGGACGCCTCCGGTAGGCAACGGCTCTTGTAACAAAGATTATTACTATTAATCATATTAAAAATTACCAAGAGCCTACATTTATACATAAAAGAAATGGTACTCAACTTATCAGAGGCAGACGAAGTTGGAGAAGCCATAATAAGATGATTAAATCCAAGATTTTGCGAGAAACACAGGAAAAAACACCGAGTTGTTAAGCTACGCAAAAAGGAATACAGATGGCGCCAGGATCGGCGCAATGCACGATTACGAAACGGGAGAAGAGAGAGCCTTGGGAACGGCTCCCCTTTTTCTTTTTCGTTTTTGTTTTCTTGCCAATTGACCCCTTCGAAGTGTTATCTCTGTTCGGGGTGCAGATTGCCATGTGGCGTGTCAAGAATACGTCCTCTGATATGTCGCGATATCCCTTTCATTAGGGATATTCGCTCCAGGAGTTAGAATTCTGGGTACCTTAAGGTAAATTCTCTGGGAATATCGCCGTAGCTGTAATATACCCTAGGAAGCTACCCTATAGGAACTTCCATCAAGACGACATGGCTTGAGCCCAAAAATTTCCGTTTAGGAAATTCCATAAGGTATTCTAGAATATAATTAACCTTAGTTTTAATATTTTGGGAGGATACAGCAATTGGCTGGGCAGAAAATACAAGTATGCTCATTTCCTTCTTTCTTTTATAGCTTTACTGTGTAAGCTACATGTTTCAATATAAGTGAAAAGCCTTCACTTGATACTCATGGATTTTTCTTCTCTTTACAGGAGGACCATCCGAAGTGCAGAAGTGTATTCTGCAATGTCCGCAGTAAGTACTTCTGTGGACATCAGTTTTGCAGGAGGCACGCAGCATGCGCAGCCTCCAGAGGTGATCTCCGGTATTGGGACCCCCAGGTTTGTACTGTATGTTCTAACCTGATTACCGAGGCTTTTGACAATCCTAAGTCGACGGAGTCAAGGGATGCTACCAGGGAAAAGTTACGAACCTGGGTGAGGGGTTTTCAGAAAAACACCTCAGGCCCCTACCTTCCAAATGAGATGAGGGCACACCTTTCCCCTAAAGCATCGGTTGATACAGTCATTCCTCAGCCTCAGGTGGATATACCAACTGCCCAGAATTCGGTAGATTCTGAAGTCTCGGCCGCCCTTCAAGACATCCAATTGGACGATAGGATGTCGGATGTGTCGGATTCTACAGAGAAAGACCTTCTAGGAGAAGGTCAGGAGGAGGAGCTGTCTCAGGCTCCTCAAGTAGGAGAGGAAGAAATCAACGAGGTGTCGGTTATATCGGTTCCGGACCCAGAACCTGTTCCCTCTACATCGTCTGCTATACCAGATGAACTGGGAAGGACTCTTTCTTCTATTGTTGAGATGATCCAACAAATTCAAAGAAAGAATGATGAGAAGGAAGCTGCAATGAAACTGGAGATACATAGACTTGCAGCATCACGTGGGCCTCAGAAGCGACTCAACGTGAAGGATCTTCCTTTGTGCTCGGACACCAATCCCTGGAGATATGCCGAACACATGCCAATGACAACCGGGAAGATCGTGATATCAGAAAAGTTGGGAGCAATTGCCCTGGAAGAAGTGGAATTTTGGCCCAACAAAGATTCTTATCCGGACTGCTATGTCCGTCTTAGGAAGGAGCCAGCCTCAAAGGAGGAGACGGAGCAGAAGGAGGTCATAGTTCTTGACCATAGTAAGGCACAGGCGTTACTAGAGGGCTCCATGAAAGAGAGGGGCTTCGCGAACTCAAAGGTGCCAGCCTTGAGTAAGAAGCTTCCCTCCTTTGTGGCCTCTCCAACCAGAGCCTTTCCCTTCATGGAAAAAGGAATATAAGGCAGCCTTAAAGGCGGTGGAGGCAGGGAAACCATGCCCCTCCTTGGAGGAGTGCAAGCCGTTATCTCTGACTTTGACCTTGGACCAAGAAGACTGGAAGGACGTCCACCTTACCCTCTCGGTCAGGAAGCTGGAAGCTGATATTGCTGAACGTCAGTTTGGTGAGGAACTTCAAAAACTTTCGGATGTTCTCTTGCGCAGAGAGCAAGAAACGAAGGAAAGACTTGCGGCATCGATGTCATTGCAAATGACATTAGATTCGATGGCAAGTGACCCCAAGAACCAGGACATGTTCATGGTAGTGACCAAAACCCATCTGGCTACAGTTACGAAAGATCTCTATAGCTTTATTAAAGCTAGGAGAACCTGTAGAGAGTTCGTGTTTGCCTCGGCTGCGGTGAGGCACGAACCGAGGAGACTGATATCCTCTCGTATCAGGGGTAAAGACCTTTTTACCAATGAAGTGGTTAAAGAGGTAGTAGACAAGGCCACCACAGAGAATAGGAACCTTCTCAAAAAATGGGGCTTAGATCTTAAGAGAAAGTCTTCTCCAGATGAGGGTCCGCAACCCAAGAAGAAGACAAAAAGGCCTAGGCCATTCTCTCGGCCGGCTAAACCCTACCGACAGCAACAACAACAACTTCCTGTGACCGCGGTGCCTCAGATAGTGGCACAACCTCCAACCACATATCAGCTGGTACCTCAACAAGTGGCGACACAGTCGCCAGTTTTTAACCCAGCCTTCGTAAGGCAGACTTCTTCCTTTCATGCGAAATCTAGAGGAACAGCCAGAGGTTCTTCTAGACGCCCTTCAAGAGGAAGGGGATCCCGGGGAGGATGCGGTCAAGGAGGCAAGGCCTCAGGTCCACAATAGCAGAAGTGAGATACTTCCAGTAGGAGGGAGACTACAGCTATCTAGGGATCGCTGGACCTTCGATCCCTGGGCCCACAGCCTAATAAAGAATGGACTAGGTTGGAGCTGGAGCAGTCCTCCACCTCAATTTCCTCAATTCTTCCAGTACTCAACCCCCGTTCTGGAAAAATATTTCCGAGAACTCTTAGACAAAAGAGTAATCCAGAAAGTTAAGTCCATCAAATTCCAGGGAAGGCTGTTTTGTGTTCCAAAGAAGGACTCAGAAAAACTCAGAGTCATTCTAGACTGGTCGCCACTCAACAAGTTCATAGTGAACTACAAGTTCAGAATGCTCACACTTCAACACATAAGGACCCTACTGCCCAAAAGGGCATATGCTGTTTCTATAGACTTGTCTGACGCATATTGGCACGTTCCAATTAATCATCACCTCTCCTCCTACCTAGGCTTCAAGTTACATAGATAACTTTACGCCTTCAGAGCCATACCTTTCGGGCTAAACATAGCCCCAAGGATTTTCATGAAGCTTGCGAATGCAGCCGTCCATCAATTACGCCTAAAGGGGGTACCAAGTAGTAGCCTACTTGGACGACTGGCTGGTGTGGGCAGCATCCAGGACAGAATGCATGCAAGCTTCTAAGATAGTGATCCAGTTCCTGGAACATCTGGGATTCAAGATCAACATCAAAAAGTCTCGACCTTCTCCAGCTCAAAAATTTCAGTGGTTGGGAATCCACTGAATTTGGAGTCACATTGTCTTTCCATTTCTGGGAAGAAGAGGAAAGAAATAGCAGGATCTGTCAAGAGACTATTGAAATCCAAACGGATATCAAGACGCGAACAGGAGAGAGTGCTGGGTTCTCTACAGTTTGCTTCAATAACAGACCCAGTGCTAAGAGCACAGCTAGAGGGTGCAACCGGAGTCTGGAAGAAATACGCATCAAACGCGCGCGCGAAGAGATCTAATAAGACCTCTACTGACTCGACTGCGAACGCTTCTCAAGCTGTGGTCCAATGCCAAGCAACTGAACAAATCAATACTTCATCAACCTCCTCCCCCGTCAGTAACTATCCACACAGACGCTTCAAAGGAAGGCTGGGGAGGTCACTCTCATCAGAAGAGAGACCAGGGAGCTTGGTCCAATCTTTTCAAGTCATTTCACATCAACTTTCTAGAAGCCATGGCAGTTCTTCTGACACTAAAAATAGTATCTCCTTGCCACTCGACCCACATAAGACTGGTTCTAGACAGCGAGGTGATAGTGAGATGCCTGAATCGACAAGGGTCGAGGTCACCTCAAATCAACCAAGTGATGTTGGCCATATTCCGTTTGGCGAAATGAAAGAAATGGCACCTGTCAGCAGTTCACATTCAAGGGTTCCGCAATGTGACAGCGGACGCTCTATCCAGGTTTACACCATTAGAGTCAGAAGGGTCCCTTGACGCAGGATCGTTCTCCTTCATCTCAAGCCAAGTCCCGGAGCTGCAGATAGACCTCTTTGCGACGAAAGACAAGAAAATAGATTGTTACGTGTCCCCATACGAGGATCCGCTAGCGGAGGCAGTGGACGCTATGTCCCTAGACTGGAACAGATGGTCCAAT
>NC_090730.1:75791423-75801423 GCF_036898095.1 Palaemon carinicauda | reverse complement strand
CTCTTCCATTCATCATCTACTTCATGCTTCATAGTCCTCAGCCATGTGAGCCTACATCTTCCAACTCTTCTAAGGCCTTGTGGAGCACAGTTGAATGTTTGGTAAACATATCTCTCTTGGGGATTGCGAAGAGCATGCCTAAACCATCTCCATCTACCCCTCGCCATGATTTCATCCACATATGGGACTTGAGTGATCTCTCTTATAGTTTTGTTTTTAATTCAGTCCTGACATTTAACTCACAATATTCTTCCGAGGGCTTTGTTCTCAAATCTAAAAAATCAGCTGTATATTTCTTCATTGTCATACAACGACTCATGCCCATACAGTAACACCAATCTCATTATACTGATATATAGCCGGATTTTTATATGTAATCTGAGGCAATTTGAGTTCCCAATTTCACTCAACCTAGCCATTGTCTTATTTGCTTTTTCAATCTTGCATTAAACTCCAATTCTGAAGACCCTGTATTAGAGATCATAGTTCCTAAATATTTAAATGATTTCACCTCATCAATCCTTTCTCTTTCCAATGATATTCCATATAACATTGCATATTCAGTTTACATCATCTCTGCCTTCCTTCTATTTATCTTGATCCCAACCTCATATGATATTTTATGCATTCTGGTGAGCAAGCTTTGCAATATCTGTTATGTTTTTCTAATAAGAACAATACCATTTGCATACTCTAGGTCAGTTAGTTTTCTGTTATCAATCCAGTCTAACCCTTCTCTGCCATTCCCAACTGTTTTATGCATTACAAAATCCATGAGGAGGAGAAATAATATAGGTGACAACACATTCTCTTGGAGTACACTGTTCACTGGAAAATCATTTGATAGGACTACACTAACATTAACTTTGCTCTTACTATGCTCATGAACAGACTCAAACAAATTTACATATTTAAAAGGAACTCTATGATAACACAGGAATCACCACAAAATTGGTAGGTGCACACTATCAAAGGCTTTTTCATAATCCTCAAATGCCATCAAAAGTGTGATTTCTGACAACTGACGCAAGTGTGATGCCTTTGTAATTATTGCAATCAGTCAGAACTCCTTCTTTCACTATTGTCACCAACACTCCTAGTTCCCATTCATGAGGATTTGCTTCTTCAAGCCACATTCTACAAAATAATTTCATAAGTATTCTGGGAGTCACTTGCTTTTTGTCCAAAATTATGTCGGCAGTTATTCCATTGTATCCATGGACTTTCCATCTCTTTCGTTTTTTTAATGAAAGCTTCGAATTCTGCACACTAAATTCGTTCCTCGGCACTTTTAGGTCTTCCTCAGTTTCATTTATATCAATCCATTTATTCCCGGCATATCTTCCATTCATGATCTCTCAAATGAGTTCCATCCAATGTTGCCTTTCTTCATCTTCTGTTGTTATAATAAACCCATCTCTTTTTATAATGAGTAAAATAAGCTTTTTATTTTCTACCCCAGTAGATATTTCATTAATAATTTGTGAGCAATCCTTACACCATAGCCACTCCTGAATTCATAGCTTTGTCCGTCTCATGTGCTTTACTGTCTAAATAGACACTCCAGTCATTCCTGGCTTTTCTTTCGACCTCACTATCAATACTTGAATACTTATCGGTCTCTACCTTGCAATTTTCATTACTTCCTCAGAAACTTCAAACATTTAATTTCTGTCTTTGTCTATTTTTTATAGTATCCCAAGTATCATTTGATATGTTCTTAATTTCAGACCATTCTTCATTAATTGGCTGCTATTCTGCTCTTAAAGTCTCTAAGACTGCAAATTGATTCCTATATTCAATTGCAGATGTTTCTCTGTGTTCATCTTCTAGAAGCTGGGTTGTATCAAACCTACGTATTCTATCTAAATTTCTGTTTGGTTCTTTCAGTTTTAATTTCAGTGTGGCAATAAAGATCTGGTGATCACTACCAATATATGCACCTCCATAGCTTCTTATATTTTTCAGAGTCCTTCTTTCTTTATCAATATATATATATATATATATATATATATATATATATATATATATATATATATATATATATATATATAATGTACTCTATTTTCATTTGCAACTTTGCTAAGACCTTCAACACCCATCACATTATCTATACCTAGATTATTCCTTTTAACTTTAGCACTGAGGTCACCAATAACAATTTTCATATCTCTACTTGAGATCTCTTCTATTACACTCTGCAGTTGTTCATAGTATTCATCTTCCCTATCTTCAGTGTAATCATTTGTTGGTGCATAGCAAACTATAATAATCACATTGTACTGCTTTGATTTGTACTTTGCAAGTAACAATCAAGTATTTACAGATCTCCATTCCGTTAAGGCCTTATATGTTCTTTCTATCATTATCATTCTTACCCCTTCTCTTCAACTCCATCCGTTCTTCCTGAGTAAATATATATATTGCCTTGGTCTAATATTTCTTTAACAATCCCATTACAACGTGGTTCACTTAGGGCCAAGATAAAAAAACTAAAATTCATAAATTCCTTCTCCAATTGCTGTAACTTGGCAAGCTGATTCAAGGTTCTAACATTCCAATTACCAATTTCCCTTTTTTCTTTAGTATTTATAAAGCGGGAAACTCTTAACACCCCACTACGCCTAGGACTGCGGCCCATTCTGTCATTTCCTCTTTCTATTGACTGACTAAATCTATAAAGGATTCATTGGCTAAATTCATCAGAGGATAGCCAGTTCTTGTGATGAGTAGTGCCTGTCTAACAATGGCAAGTAACTCCTGCTGTTCCATACTGATTCCAGTAAGATCATCAACGAGGAATCATGAGTAGAAGCGGAAGAGAAATCTTACCTATCGCCTTAAACTCAATCCGTCACCCTGGTGCCAGTGACATCATCGATATTCAGGGAACATTTCCTCAACACCCAAAGTCCTTGTTACTCCACCAGGTTGCTCATCTGATTATACTTATACTTGTATAACCGTTGCCAATATGGATTGCTAAGACATATTGCCTAGCATGGTATATATATATATATATATATATATATATATATATATATATATATATATATATATATATATATATAAATATACAGTATATATATAAATATGTATATATACATATATATATATATATATATATATATATATATATATACATATACATATATATATATATATATATATATATATATATATATATATATATATATATATATATATATATATATATATGTAATAGTCATGTATTACATGTTTAAAACACATGACATAATACGTCATTGTGGCAGTAGAAGCTAGCGTGAGAATTGCTGTAGTCAGACAAGATCATAACAGGATGCGTTTTGCATATATCAGCAATGTAACATTTATATGAAGCATAAACACAAATACGAACCGTGTGAAAGAGTTGTGTCACCACCGGATGCAGGTGTCTTCCTAGACTAATGTAGAGTTATGTGTTTAAATGCTGAGATAACTAACATTACGATATCTGTGATATCGATATTTTTAGCCAGTTCTTATCAATACTTTACATGGAATGGTCATCCGACCAAACCAGCTATACTCCTGTGATAGAGATGTTAACACTGTTGTTTTTAGAGAATATACCATTTTAAAGTTAACTTGAGTGACTTTAATTCAAGACTCAACATACCAACAACACATACTCAATGTATGTTAACAACAGTAGCACACTAATAAATGGTGGCAGCGATAAAACTCCAAGAATCAGAGAAAGATCTTCGAGTATCAACGAATAAAACTCTAAGAATTAGAGAAAGATCTTATAGAAATCAACAATAAAACTCTAAAAACCAGAGAAAGATCTTCAAGAAATCAACAGTAATGAATCTACAATTTTGACTGTGTATCATAGTCCATCGAAGAAGGAAACATTTAATGAATGTTATATATACAAACTGATGAACTGGATCTTCAATCAACATCCTAAGAAAACCAAGGACTGACGTTCAACGCTTACAAAACATATCCAGGAAGCACTACATTCAATGGAAATCGGACCGAAAACATTCACCCAAACATGAAGAGAGAGAGAGGATATGACGACATCACACAAAACCATATAAAGCTAAGTACAATTTTCTTATTCATTTCAGTATTGAGCAGTGAAGTGTAGTTATCACGAGTCGTTAGTCGATTATTACTGGGGCGAGTGGTTTGCTAATCTTCTATTTTCCTTTCATTAAAGGAAACTGTGTTCAACTCCAAATTCTCATCTAGAATTTTTTTCTCTCTTTGTGCTAATTCCGTTTTCTTTCAGAAATTCTCGGGAAATATCTTTGTGTTCCGTTTTCTTTCATAAATTCCCAGGAAATGTCTTGGGACTAGTAGCATTGTTTTGGGGAATTTTGTTATAATCTTTATCATTGAGTGCTTATGCGTTTACGCAGTGGACGTCTGTATTCATATAGATATTTTGATAGAATTGCAAGGGGTTGAAGAGATAGAAAAAGAAATACCGTAATCATGACGCCACCTGTGAGCCCCATCCCTGGACCTAGTGGCGCAGGACAGATAAATCCTCTCCCGATTATGACGCTTTTAAATGCCAGGTCAGCAATCCTTCCTTTTCAGGGTCGGGTTAATGGGTTCTTGCCTCAAAATGTGGAGTCATGGATTTCATCCGTTGATGCCCATTTAAATGCCAAACAAATCGTAGACCCTTTTGTACAATTACAAGAAGCTAAAAGTTTTATAGATTTTTCCAAGGGGGATGCGAGTGCGTATTTAAGAGGTGTTTCATTTCAAGAAGCAGTTACCTGGGATGATTTCAAAGTTAGGTTACGCGCGGTCTATGGGGGTGAAGAAGCCTTGGATGTAGTATTAACGTTAAGAAATACACTTAATCAAGCCACTAGGACTCGGCTTAATGTTATTGAGAGAGCAGCTCTCATAGCTGACAGGCTTAATGAATATCAAGATATTTTAGGTAATTCCACTTGCGTTACTAGAGATAACATAGGCCTATCCGTGAAAGATTTTTTACTTATAATGTTTTTTAACTTGCATGACACTTATGTTGCCTGAAGCTTTAGTGCGGTGTTTTGATAAAAAGTTAACGCCTGCAAGTACGGAATTGGATGTATATAAACAGATAAAGAAACACATGTCTAAGTGTCCTGACCTTGATCCCGTGTTAACTCAAGTTTTTGCAAAGAATGAAACAAAGCCACAACAAGTAAATGTAGTTAATAAGAGTCAAGTTGCGAGAATGACGTGTTATAATTGCAAACGTCAAGGTCACTTGATCGCGGACTGCAGAACGAAATTCTGTTCGATACATAATAGTTCGACTCATTCATATAGTCAGTGCTACTCGCGTAAGACACAACAGAATCCTAGAAATACACAGTCAATTGCACAGTCAGTTCCATATGGAAATAAAAAGAAAAATCCTCATTTTAATAATAAGAAGAAACAGCCAAACGTCAATGTAGTTCAAAATCAGAAACAAACAAATAGTTCTTCGAATAACGCTGAGCCTTAGTCGTCAAACCAGACCTCGCAAGGTCAGACTAATTTTCAGAATGTGCAGAGCAAAGCAAATACCACATAATTAACTCCAGTGGGGAAGAGAGTGATGTTGGGTCAAGGTCATTCATGTCAACATCAGTAGTATTGAATAATCAATTTATTATTTTATCAGGTCATTGTGAGACTATAGATTTTCCTATGAAACACACGGCCGAATTAAGTAAAACAGTGCATGCTCCTGTAGATTTGCAACGAATTCACACAATAATAAGCCAAAATGAGTTACGACCAACATTATATGCTGTAAATTTAGAACACAAATCCTTTACGTTATTTTTTGACTGTGGTAGTCCATGTAATATCATGGATTTGAGGACACATCATTTGTTATTTTCAAACTTTCCGATAGAAAAATCCAGAGTAAGACTCTCGGGTATAGGAAATACTGAATTAAATGCAATAGGCATAACTCATGTTCAGTTCAAGGTCGGTAAGCGCACGTTTGCCGATACATTTGTTGTTGTACAAAACATTGATATGTATTCAGCTGTAATTATAGGATACTCATCTATGGGAAATCAAAACATTATCTTAGCCCCTGCCAAGCACGGCGTGTATATCAAAGGAAAATTATATAAGTCTTCTAATACTAAAATCAGTTTTGGATAAAAAGGAGACGACAAATGTAACCGTAACGTACGTTGAAGAACCAATAACTTGTCTCACTAATAAAGAAATAATATACGCGACCCAGCAGAATTCTCGTTCACCCGTAATATCATCTTGCACGCAATCTATCGAGCCAAATGTACCTTCGAATTTAATAGTGCAAGTAAAGAAAACATTACCGGGATCTGAAATATTAATCCTTTCCGACACTTGGAAAACTAACGGATTGTCTGTCACACAAGCTATTTATACAGTAGGCTCACATCAACAATGTAATATTGAAGTCTGTAATCATTTGAATAACACTTTAGTAATTCACAAAAATCAACATATCATGGATGTAGAAGTTTATAAACATCGTATTCTTACCGTTGCTGAAATCAATCACGCTCAATCAGTTGGGGATGAATCCCTTTTGCAATCTATTAAAAATAAAATCAATAAAGACATTCAAGACGAAGAAATTCAGCAGAAAATTTTTGGACTTTTAACTAAATATCATGATGTTTTTTCCACTATGGATGGATCCTTAGGAAAAACAGATGTGATCGAGCATCAAATGAGGTTAAAGGACAAGCAGAAAATTATCTATGTACCCTCGTGCAGACTCCCTATGAAATTCCAGAATGAAATAAATGATGAAGTAAGTAAAATGCTAGAAGAAGGAGTCATTAGGAAATCGAGCAGCCCTTATAATTTTCCATTAATAGTTGTACCGAAAAAAAATCGAACATGGCGTATCTGTGTAGACTTCCGTCGTCTAAACGAGGAAACGATCCCTGATCGATTCCCAGTGCCATGTACTGACGATATTTTGTCTTTGTTAGGTCAGAATAAATATTTTACCATTTTGGACTTACTTAAAGGTTTTCACCAGATATCATTAGAAAAAGATAATATCCCATACACAGCCTTCAGCACAGCCAGGGGACATTATGAATTTTTACGGATGCCTTTTGGTTTACGTTGTGCTCCCATAACATTTACAAGAATGATTAACATAGTGTTTGGAGACTTGCTAGGGGATATATTGCATGCCTATATGGACGACCTTGTAATCTTTTCCAACACCTTAGAAGAACATCTACGTAAATTAGAACAAGTACTACAGAGATTAAGACAACATAACTTAAGGGTAAAGATTAGTAAGTGTGAAATTTTAAGAACAGAATTAAAATATTTGGGTTTTATAGTGTCAAGCCAAGGTCTTAAAGTAGTCCATGATAAGGTGTCGGCTATCCGTAATTTTCCCATACCTACTAATGTCAAGGGAATACAGCAATTTCTGGGTTGTAGTGGATATTACAGGCGTTTTATACGCAACTATTCAATAATAGCCGCTCCTTTAACTGATCTTACGAAGAAGGGCGTAGATTTCATATGGTCTGAGCATCATCAACGGGCGTTTAATACCTTGAAAGATGAACTGTTTAGTTCTCCTATCTTAAAATTTCCTGACTTCGGTAATGAATTCTCCATTGCAACAGACGCCTCAGACTTAGGAGTAGGAGGGGTATTGGTTCAGCAATATGATGAACAATTTTTCCTGATAGCTTTTTATTCTCGAAAACTGAGAACTTCCGAAAGTAAGTATGCAGTAATAGACAAGGAAGAGCTAGCTATTGTTAATTCACCAGTGCATTTTAAGTTCATAATATACGGTTATCCCGTTAAGGTTCTTACTGACCATAAACCACTAACCGAGGATAATGTGGGGTGTACTTGCTTGTATGATAGCCTGCCCAATTGATGCAATTTTCACTGCATCTTTGTTGTTGACAATGCCTTTTATGATAGCTTTAAACTCTAAGGTAGGTACTGTAATGCCTTCTACACACTACTTAATTGGCAACTGGATAGGGTGCAAAAGAGGTATCCATAGCTTTGATGTCCTCCCTTATAAATTTAGAACCTACTTCAATAATTTTCTGCTTCTCATCCCCAGATTTACTGCTGTGAAACTCCAATAAGATATTCTCAGCTGCGTGTCTCATTGTTGCTACGTTTTCCTTCCTGTTAATAGTTGTTATTATAATGTTGTCTCCAAAATGCTCTTTCAATTTCCTTTTCATGTGTTTGTGACTGTATGGGCCTTCTCCAGATCCCTCAAAGAATTCAGACATTTTGACAATCAAGATCAACTGTGGTCTTTTTATCATCATTCTCCACCAAATGGTGGGTGAATTTCAGGAATGTTTCTGTCTGCTCTTTCACTGATGGACGACCACTGCGCTTAGATTTTGGAGGACGTCCTATTTTCTGCTTCTTTGCTGTATCTGCTGGAGTAGCATATTTCTGAGGAACAGCCTTCCCCTGACGAAATGCCACACTGCATTGCCTAGGGTAAATGACATCAGCAGCTGGAAGGTCATGCACATGCACTAGTACACACACATCTAGCCCAATCATCATCTCTAAGATGGCATTCATCTAAAAGTTTGTTGTGCACTTTTGGTCACAACTGAGTGAACTTCAGTCCCTCTTTTCTTTACATAGTCAGAAATGTGGGTTGGGGTCTTTTCGGTTTGAGTGCCTATCGAATTTTAATGTTTTTTTTTATTCCAATGTATGTATTTTGATGTGGAAAACCCAAAAATGATAACCATTTTGTGGAGAAATTATTTATTAACACTTAAATTGGCTTATATCAATCAATATCTTACTGAAATGCTGCGATTTCTCTGTGCGCTTTCTCCACGCAAACTCACATAGATATGAATCTATCATTTGTCGATGAGTACCTCCCTGACGTTTTTTTTTTCATTTTTAAGCTATGCCATGGGCTCTCAATCGTTTGAGTGTGTGCACCTGTTGTAGGAGCCACGAAATTTTCACTATGGTTTACAGTGAGATGTTGGAAATTATACCCTTTCAGTTGTTCAATTCCACTGTACGCTTTCCATTGATCGCTTATTATGGTTGTACCAGGGTAGATGTTCTTTTTAATGCATTCAGTCAGGGTTGAGGCATTTCTGTTTACAACAGCATACAAAAATACTTCCTTTGTTTCTCTGCAGATTCCTCTGAAGACCCATTGTTCCGGCAATTCTCTTCCCCTGTTATATTTCCGTTTGCTGTAGTACGTTTCGTCTATTTCCACAGTTTTGTTTTCTCCGCCAATAATTATTGGGTCTTTCAGTATTGTTTCTGCACAAACCTGAAATAGAAAAAACAAGAATAGGTTAGGTTAGGTTAGGTTAGGTTAGGTTCCGATACACTAACTTACCTCTCTAAGATAATTGTTGAAATCCACTGCTGTGTCCTTGCTAATTCCAAGTTCTTCAATGCAAAAATCTATTGTTGTGTACTCCTTAGACCATGAATATATGAAAATAATTATTTTCTTCAGTGGTAACGTTGAACCCTCCAACCACGTATCTTTGCGAACTGAAAGGCGTTCTTGACCGCATGCCGATTTACTACATCGCCATACAACATTTCCAGCACATTCTTTAAATACCATATCATGCTTCCTTCTGCACTTCTTATTTGCTGGTATAATTTTGTTCTCCTGGAAAAATTTGACTGCATCCAATTCTGTTTTGATGTTTTCAAATAACCACTCTAAATTATACTTCATAGTCAACACTGATTTCTGGAACAAAAATACAACATAAACACATAAGTATTGGTTCTTCTCCACAAAATGGTTATCATTTTAGGGTTTTCCACATCAAAATACATACTTTGGAATAAAAAAAACATTTAAATTCGATAGGCACTCAAACCGAAAAGATCCGTGGGTTGGACAAAAAAGACAATCCATTTTGAAGCTGAAAAGTTGTTCTGATGACCTGTGTTTACAACCAACAGTGATGCTTGTATCATAGAAGCTTTTCTTTGCCTT
>NC_090730.1:75775999-75790923 GCF_036898095.1 Palaemon carinicauda | reverse complement strand
GGGTGGAGTCGCCATAATGACGAGAAGATTCATTTCATCTGGATATTCCCCCCATCCACCAAGGAGCCACACTTAGAGGACCGGGGTCATTCCTCAAAATAGGGCCTCCCTAGGGGCAATATCCGGAAATACACCCCGCCCTCAGCATTTGAGGCGTCATGACGGCCGTCAACATCAGACCCAGCACTGAGGGAAAGGATAGACATAAAACTTTCCACTTGATCAAGCACGTCGGGTACTCGAGTTCTTTTGAGATGGCATGCCGTCTGTCTCACCAGCGCCAAATCCAAAGAGGCAGCCAAACCATAATTAAACAAAAGCCAAAGTCATCAACAAGTTCATGCTCAAGAGTTGGAGATGGGAGAAAAAATGAAATAAACAAAAGGAAAAGCGAAAGTGCTGACAAATTTAGTTGGATCAACCTTGGCACCAAGGACCAGTGGGAAAGCAATTCCCACCGAACATCGGAGCCCAGCAGCTAATCCCTAATTTCCCCATCCTCATCAAGGCTTCAGCATCTGGGGGGGATTTTAGAACAAAGTCCTCAGAAGAATATTGGGAGTTTATGGTATGAAAGGATTAGAAATGAAACTATATGAGAGATTACTGACTTTCCATATATCAATGAGATCATGGTCAAGGGTAGATGGAGATGGTTTGGACATACTCTTCGCACTCCCCAAGAAAGATTAGTTCACCAAACTTTCAACTGGGCTCCACAAGGTACTTGAAGAGTTGGAAGACCCCGGCCTACATGGCACAGGACAATGAAATGTGACATGGGAGATGATGAATGGAGAGGTATTGAAGTGAAAACTGAATATATAGACGACTGGCCAAATCTAACCAAGACTTTTTGTGTCATAATGCGTAGGAGTTGATAATGATGATGATACACACAAACACACACACACATAAATATATATATATATATATATATATATACACACACACATTTATCATTTATCGAATGCCGAGTACCAAACCTACTAATTAGCTAAAATAGTGAAGAACGGTCGATTTCAATTCTAAGTACAAAAAACCTGAGTTCGATAGGTATATGTACAGAAGAACTGTCATTGACTTTTATCTTTTTTCGTGGCTGAGTGGCATGGTCAATGGCATACAAGTATCCTGGAACAGGGTTCGAAACCTGGCCGGTCAGACACTATAGTCTTTGCGTGATTTCGCCTGGGGCACTGTTCCCGAGGTCGTTAAGAGAATCCCGACTATAATGTATTAATATATATGGCTTATTTGAAAAATGAAAAACACGTGTAAATGTGCAAAATTTATCATACACACATATATGTGTGTATATATATATATTTATATATATATATATATATATATATAAATATATATATATACATATATATATATATATATATATGTATATATATATATATATATATGTATATATTTATATATATATATATATATATATGTATGTATATATATTTATATATATTTATATATATATATATATATATACATGTATATATATATATATATATATATGTATATATATACATATATATATATATATATATATGTATATATACGTATATATATATATATATACGTATATATACATATATATATATATATATGTATATATATACATATATATATATATATATATATACGTAAATATATATATATATATATATGTATATATATATATATATATATATTTATATATATATATACATATATATATGTATGTATATATATATATATATATATGTATATATATATATATATATATACGTATATATATATATATATATATATATACGTATATATATATATATATATATAAATAAATATATATATATTTATATATATATATATATATATATGGCTGAAATACAGACAAGTCGATCTACAATTTAATTTGAAGAATGATCATTTAGTCGAAAAGAAATTTCACTTAATTGGCTCTTTTCTAATGAAATTACAAGCTCTCACATTTGCACCCCAAGATGTGTGTTCTTTGTCCAATGATTTCGTTGAGTTTAAGATGCAGAGGATAATGAAATGTTAGTGCAAGAAGGCCAACTTTTTTTATAAAGATATTGCGGTTAGTATACAGAGTGCAAGACAACTTACCCCAAACAAACAACTCCTTAGAAGTATGGAACAATGTTTTTAATAAACTTGTTTTGGTGTAAAATCCGACTATTTCCAAATTACTTAGGAAAAGATTGAAAGGAGTAAGCAAGTAATGAAATTTCATTAAAACCTCAAGCAACGAGAATGAATATTTATAGAAACAACAATACGTATGTTCTAGTAAATGGGTATTTGGAAATAGCTACGATTTGCAACATAGACGATGACTTAAATCTCCTAAAAGCATATGCACATAATTCATAAAAATTACTTATTTTCTATTTCCACTATAATTAAAATATCAAGACTTCAGATTTCTTCTTGCAATAGATTTACTTATTTTGTTTTAAGTATTTTTCTGAGTATTATCAAAATAAAAGAAATTAATAAATGACAATTTTCTTTCCATTTTTTCTTGATAATTTTTATTTTTCAACCTTTGTTCTGTATATTATTTAAGTTTGTCGACGAATTATCGTTGTACTAATAGTCAATTCGACCTGTTGTTTCTTCAACTAATTATTTTCGACGAGTTGCATTTCGACCAGTTGTCTTTCGGCAAACGGTCTGCTGCGCATACTAAGAAAATAGATTAACTGTTTAAGAAAAAACCAATATATCTATGATATGGGAAAAGTGAGATCATCAGCAGCAGTTGATAGGGGATACCACTTCAGTTCATTTGGCCTGCCTTTGAGAGAGTCATAGATATATTGGTGTGCTACTGTTGTTAACACACATTTGGGTTCTCTTCAAATGTCATCTTAAATGTGTTATAGATTAGATTTAGTATGTTAAATCTTCAAGTAAGGTCTAAGTAAGTTAACTTTAAAATAATTTATTCTTTAAGAACAGTGTTAACATCTCCATCACAGGAGTATAGCTGGTTTGGCCGGATGACCATTCCGTATGACATCTTAAGGTGAACTGATTCAAATATCCAATTTCATGCTAAAGTTTATATAGTTATCTCAGCACTTATGGATTTATAGTAAACACAACATTAATACCGGAAGGTACTTGTTCCGTTCTCACAGACAACTTCTTTCTCACGGGGCTTGGTTGTGTTTACTCTTCATGAAAAATGTTACATTGCTGAGGTTTGGCATTCGCATCCTGCTTAGAATATGACTATGGCATTTCTCACACTTCTCTTACTTCCATAATGACCTTTAGGTCATGTGTTTTAAACAAGTAATATCTAATATATTACAGATGTATGGCAAGAATGGTGGTGATCGCTGGCAGGAACCAGTTGTTATAGTTTATCATATCGAAAAATCCTTTTAGTGCTTTGACATTAGAGGACGTGGGGAAGTTCTCAAGAGCTGATACCTTCTTATGTAGGTAGGGGACTCCTACAGTAGTGATGCAGTGTCCCAAGAACCAAATTATTTGTTGCCAATGGTACATTTCTCATACCAGACTACAAGACCGCTCTGTTGTATACTTTTGAGGGCAATGCATAGGTATTGGAAGTGTTTCTCTTTGTAGGAAGAGAGCAAAAATAAGTCGTCTACGTAGCATACACAGACGAGGGGTGCCCCTAAAAAGCCATCCATGAGGCATCAAAAAGTGGCCACAGCATTGTGAAGACCAAACCGGAGTAATTAAACGTATGTAACGAAAGTGGTGGTGATGGCAGTCATGGGGAAGTCTTTCTGCCTCATGGGCACCTGATAATACCCATTCAAACGGCCGAGAGGGGAAAAAAACTTGCTGTGTGCAAGTAGGAGGTAACGTCAGCTATGTTTTGGAGGGGTTAGTGATCCGGTTCTATCTGCATGCTAAGATACTTGTAATCCCTACAAGGGTGCAGGGAGCTATCCTTCTTCAGGAAGACGTGTTGGGGACGACGAAGGTTTTGGGGATTTTTGGCAAGGGCCCATTTCTATCATTATGGTGAACGTTTGTTTAGCGGTTGCCAAACGATCCGGTACCAGATGCCTGAATCTGGCAAACAACAGAGGCCCTGTCACCTTGATATGGTGATAAATACCAGACTTCTCTGGAAATGTAGGCGTCTGGTGAAGTTCTGGACGGAAAACTTCTGGGTACGACGGGAGGAGGTGGGCGTAGGTCTCGGTGGGTAGTTTGTGGTCGTAGGGGTTCAGGTTGAAGCGGTGCTAACGACTATTAGTCTGCATTGACTAAACGTTAATGTACTACATCAACCAGGAGGTGGAAATAGAAGAGGAAATACGGACCAGTTACTGGTAATGTTACATTGGCAACGAGAAACTGGCAATGGTATTTGCCACTCCCCAATGACAATGTGTTGTCTTGTACCCGTGGGCGGAGATCTCAGATCCGTTGGCAGCTACCAGGTGGAGGTCATAAGACTTAGAATAACTACAGTATGTCCTGGAGAGTAAATTTGGTAAAAGGAAACGGTAACCACTAGTGTCCACCAAGAACCGCATGTTCATACCTGCATCATATGAAAAGAAAAGACTAGTTACAGAGAAGCCACTGCTACAAGAGATGGCCCTCTTACATGATTTCTGGGCACTGACAACTGTCCACTCCTTTCTTCACAACAGCCTCAAACCTGGAGTGATAGTAACAGAAGTGCGGCTGATGGGAATCAGTAAGTGACTGCAGAGGTCGTTGGTTGAGGCGTGAGCAAGGGGTGGTATATGTGGGTGGTGGGCAGCTTTGTCCCCTCTCTGGCATGTCATAAGGCGGTCATCTATGTACTACTGCATTCACATCAGCTTTGGTAGGTGTTGAATGGTTGTCCTCCTCGTCAGGAAGGGAGGCGTTGATGAAGGACTTGAAGGTGAAGTGACAATCCATATGTGTGTCCAATTTGGTCATCAGGTCTTTCATGTTTGGATGAGTAAACTGCCAAAGAACTAGCATGTGAAAATGCGTGGTTTAACTTTTCTAAACATGTCCGGGTATGGGATACTGTACTTTGATAACACCATTTCTTTAAATAGGCTCAACTTGTGGTGCTCGATAGATCATTTGGTATTACATGTAAAAGTTTTTGATGATCACGTTGTATACATAACAAGCAAGATGAGCCTATTTCAACTGGAAAACAGAAAAAGTGAAAATTGGGTGAAAAACAGTTTTTTTTCTTTTTTAAACAGTTAATATATTTTCTTAGTATGAGCAGCAGACCGTTTGCCGAAAGACAACTGGTCGAAAGGCAACTCGTCGAAAATAATTAGTTGAAGAAACAACAGGTCGAATTGACTATTAGTACAACGATAATTCGTCGACAAACTTAAATAACATACAGAACAAAGGTTGAAAAATAAAAATTATCAAGAAAAAATGGAAAGAAAATTGTCATTTATTAATTTCTTTTATTTTGATAATACTCAGAAAAATACTTAAAACAAAATAAGTAAATCTATTGCAAGAAGAAATCTGAAGTCTTGATATTTTAATTATAGTGGAAATAGAAAATAAGTAATTTTTATGAATTATGTGCATATGCTTTTAGGAGATTTAAGTCATCGTCTATGTTGCAAATCGTAGCTATTTCCAAATACCCATTTACTAGAACATACGTATTGTTGTTTCTATAAATATTCATTCTCGTTGCTTGAGGTTTTAATGAAATTTCATTACTTGCTTACTCCTTTCAATCTTTTCCTAAGTAATTTGGAAATACTCGGATTTACACCAAAACAAGTTTATTAAAAACATTGTTCCATACTTCTAAGGAGTTGTTTGTTTGGGGTAAGTTGTCTTGCACTCTGTATACTAACCGCAATATCTTTATAAAAAAAGTTGGCCTTCTTGCACTAACATTTCATTACCCTCTGCATCTTAAACTCAACGAAATCATTGGACAAAGAACACACATCTTGGGGTGCAAATGTGAGTGCTTGTAATTTCATTAGAAAAGAGCCAATTAAGTGAAATTTCTTTTCGACTAAATGATCATTCTTCAAATTAAATTGTAGATCGACTTGTCTGTATTTCAGCCATATATATATATATATATATATATATATATATTTATATATATATATATATATATATTGTGACGGGCCGAGAGAGGAGTTGTGAAATCAAAGGCAGATTAGAAACGACTGAGTTATATATTAAGGAACACTCTTCTTTATATACAAAACGGCAAGGCAACAGGACATGGCATGTTCGAGGGACAGACAAAATTCAGAGCAAAACCGGAGACATGATCATTCAGGTTCTTTTTAGTGCGAGGGAAGAGCGCAGATACAAGTATAATATATACAATAGGAATTATGTACAATTGTGTGACACACGGTTGGTACATGGCTCCCCCTCTAAAAATGACATACTGAACATGTTAAATAGGTGCCCTGAATCTGGAGAGGTAATTGTAACAACTGTGCCGATGAGCAGCAGTGAGTGGCTGTTGGGGTGCGAGCAAGTGGTGGATGATGGTTGGCTGTGTTGCCGCTCCGGCTCGTCACGGGGTAGGCGAGTGTGTCCTACGGCATTCATAGGCGTGTGTGTCCTACGGCATTCATAGGCGAGTGTGTCTTACGGCATTCATAGGCGTGTGTGTCCTACGGCATTCATAGGCCTACAGCATTCATAGGCGAGTATATCCTACGGCATTCATAGGCCTACGGCGTTCATAGGCGTGTATGTCCTACGGCATTCATAGGCGTGTATGTCCTATAGAATTCACGTCAGCTTCGGTTGAAGTTGAATAGGTGTCCTCTTCGTCACGAGTGGAGGCGTTGATGGAGGTTTGAAAGTCATGAAGTGGGTTCACATTACGAGGAGAGCCGTCTGCGGCAGGTTGCAGGCGAGTGATACTGGTCATTTTCCAGAGGGTGAGCGAAGCTCTTTGGTCCTCCAACGGTTGTTGAGAGAGCTGAAAAAGCGTTGCTATACGGGTGGCTGGCGACGGCGAGTACTGCTGCAGAAGGTAAGCGTTGACGGCGTCATAGTAACTGTGAGAGGTGTAGGGGGGATGGGGAGGCGGGAGGAGCGAGTCACTCCGGGGTCACCAATGTGACGGGCCGAGAGAGGAGTTGTGAAATCAAAGGCAGATTGGAAACGACTGAGTTATATATTAAGGAACACTCTTCTTTATATACAAAACGGCAAGGCAACAGGACATGGCATGTTCGAGGGACAGACAAAGTTCAGAGCAAAACCGGAGACATGATCATTCAGGTTCTTTTTAGTGCGAGGGAAGAGCGCAGATACAAGTATAATATATACAATAGGAATTATGTACAATTGTGTGACACACGGTTGGTACAATATATATATATATATATATATACATATATATATATACATATACATATATATATATATATATATATGTATATATATATATATGTATGTATATATATATATATATATACATATAAACATATATACATATATATATATATATATATGTATGTATATATATATATATATATATAAAATATATATATATATATATACATATATATTTATATATATACGTGTATATATATATATATATATATGTATATATACATATATATATATATATATACATATATATATATATATATATATATATAAATATATATACATATATATATATATATATATATACATATCTATGTACATATATGTATATATATATATTTATATATATGTATATATATATACATATATATATATATACACATATATGTGTGTATGATAAATTTTGCACATTTACACGTGTTTTTCATTTTTCAAATAAGCCATATATATTAATACATTATAGTCGGGATTCTCTTAACGACCTCGGGAACAGTGCCCCAGGCGAAATCACTCAAAGACTATAGTGTCTGACCGGCCAGGTTTCGAACCCTGGTCCAGGATACTTGTATGCCATTGACCATGCCACTCAGCCACGAAAAAAGATAAAAGTCAATGACAGTTCTTCTGTACATATACCTATCGAACTCAGGTTTTTTGTACTTAGAATGGAAATCGACCGTTCTTCACCATTTTAGCTAATTAATAGGTTTGGGACTCGGCATTCGATAAATGATAAATGTGTGTATGTATATATATATATATATATATATATTCATGTGTGTGTGTGTTTGTGTGTATCATCATCATTATCAACTCCTACGCATTATGACACAAAAAGTCTTGGTTAGATTTGGCCAGTCGTCTATATATTCAGTTTTCACTTCAATACCTCTCCATTCATCATCTCCCATGTCACATTTCATTGTCCTGTGCCATGTAGGCCGGGGTCTTCCAACTCTTCAAGTACCTTGTGGAGCCCAGTTGAAAGTTTGGTGAACTAATCTTTCTTGGGGAGTGCGAAGAGTATGTCCAAACCATCTCCATCTACCCTTGACCATGATCTCATTGATATATGGAAAGTCAGTAATCTCTCATATAGTTTCATTTATAATCCTTTCATACCATAAACTCCCAATATTCTTCTGAGGACTTTGTTCTAAAATCCCCCCCAGATGCTGAAGCCTTGATGAAGATGGGGGGATTAGGGATTAGCTGCTGGGCTCCGATGTTCGGTGGGAATTGCTTTCCCACTGGTCCTTGGTGCCAAGGTTGATCCAACTAAATTTGTCAGCACTTTCTCTTTTCCTTTTGTTCATTTCATTTTTTTCCCATCTCCAACTCTTGAGCATGAACTTGTTGATGACTTTTGCTTTTGTTTAATTATGGTTTGGCTGCCTCTTTGGATTTGGCGCTGGTGAGACAGACGGCATGCCATCTCAAAAGAACTCGAGTACCCGACGTGCTTGATCGAGTGGAAAGTTTTATGTCTATCCTTTCCCTCAGTGCTGGGTCTGATGTTGACGGCCGTCATGACGCCTCAAATGCTGAGGGCGGGGTGTATTTCCGGATATTGCCACTAGAGAGGCCCTATTTTGAGGAATGACCCGGTCCTCTAAGTGTGGCTCCTTGGTGGATGGGGGGAATATCCAGATGAAATGAATCTTCTCGTCATTATGGCGACTCCACCAGAACCCGTTGACGACCAATCCGCTTCCTCTCTGATTGACTCTTGCAGAAAAATAGTTAACTCGACGGATTCACATTCATCCAGTGTTATTACACTGGAACCATTCATTCCAACTTCCCCCAGATGCCAGAGAAATAAAAACTCTGGCAGTTTAAATGAATATTTAAGGGTTCTACATTGTGAGAGAATTACTCGCAATGGGAATTATGAAGAATTATTTAATGTTCTGAAAAAGTTTGAAGATATAACAAGAATGAAATTACAGGTCTCAAATGATAAACAAGAATTTAAGGCTTATGTCACGTTTAGTAATACATTGCAAGCTACAAATGCTTTTCATGAAATAAGAAATGGTAAAGATTCTGACCTTTCTTGTCGAGTGAAAATGCATAGTATCAAAAATGTTTTAGACTCGGAATATGACTTTATACCCAAGTGCTCTGCCATGTATGAAAAAGATCTGGAAAATACCAGAATAGTACCAGAACCAGTCTGGTATGTTCCTTCATACAAGCAGGGCTGTAATAATCTGATAAAGGGGTATGAATGTATTGAAAAAAAGGTGGGTTGTATTCCACAGGGAAATTTAACACGCTATGGCCGTTGTCTGCTTGTTAAAGCAGGTAACGAATCTCAGACTGTATTGTTGAATAATTTTAAATCTTCTTCGTCAGATATAGTTCAGAGAGTCTTTCCTTACCACTCTTACAACCACGCAAGAGGAACTATTTATAGTAGGGATCTCTGTGATTTTTCTGAAGAAGATATACTGAAAAGATACCCAGCTACTGTTCTTAAAGCTAAAAAACTCAAAGGGAATAATAATGCAATTTGTTTAATCTTTTCATCACATTACCAACCAGATTACATAAAGATCTGACACTTAAACATTCCGGTCAAGAAATTCCACCCACGACCAATGCACTGTTATAAGTGTTAAGAGTTTGGCCACATTAATGTAAAGTGTACTAATAAGAAGAGATGTTTTATTTGTTCCTAATTTCATGACCCCAACGAATTCCATGATACCTCCGCAGATTTTACCCATGAAAAGTTTTGTTTCTATTGTGAGAGAGCTCACTCTCCCAATTCTAGACTGTGTCCTCAGTACAAACTGGAGCAATAAATAATTGAGACTGCCAATAAGGAGCATATAACTTTTGGTGCAGCAAGAAAAATAAAAGAAAAAACTTAATGGTTCTAATCCAACATATGGCAGAGTTTTGTCCAATCCTGTAAAGTCGAATAATAATACAAGGAATACGCAGTTACTGCTCGATCTAAATATCCTGAGATTCCACCTTCTTCATCAACAAATCTCTCAAGGCCCGACAAGATTTCCAATAATTCTGGCAAGCCACCGAACTCTCATCCAGTTCCAGTTATTCTGGAAAACAGCAATACCAGTAGAAGGATGGAACAATGTTTTTAATAAACTTGTTTTGGTGTAAAATCCGACTATTTCCAAATTACTTAGGAAAAGATTGAAAGGAGCAAGCAAGTAATGAAATTTCATTTAAACCTCAAGCAATGGGAATGAATATTTATAAAAACTACAATACGTATGTTCTAGTAAATGGGCATTTGGAAATAGCTACGAATTGCAGCATAGACGATGACTTAAATCTCCTAAAAGCATATGCACATATTTCATGAAAATTACTTATTTTTTATTTCCACTATAATTAAGATATGAAGACTTCAGATTTCTTCTTGCAATAGATTTACTTATTTTGTTTTAAGCATTTTTCTTAGTATTATCGAAATAAAAAGAAACTAATAAATGACAATTTTCTTTCCATTTTTTTCCTGATAATTTTTATTTTTTAACCTTTGTTCTGTATATTATTTAAGTTTTTCGACGAATTATCGTTGTACTAATAGTCAGTTCGACCTGTTGTTTCTCCGACTAATTGTTTTCGACGAGTTGCCTTTCGACCAGTTGTCTTTCGGCAAACGGTCTGCTGCTCATACTAAGAAA
Source organism: Palaemon carinicauda (assembly GCF_036898095.1). NCBI lineage: Eukaryota > Metazoa > Arthropoda > Malacostraca > Decapoda > Palaemonidae > Palaemon > Palaemon carinicauda. The sequence goes on along the minus strand of NC_090730.1, from coordinate 75,779,890 downwards.
ATATATTAACTGTCTAAAAAAGAAAAAAAACTTGTTTTCACCCAATTTTCACTTTTTCAGTTTTCTAGTTAAAATAGGCTCAGCTTGCTTTTTATGTATACAACGTGATCATCAAAAACTTTTACAACTAATGCCAAATTATCTATCGAGCACCACAAGTTGAGCCTATTTAAAGAAATGGTGTTATCAAAGTACAGTATCTCATACCCGGACACGTTTAGAAAAGTTAAACCACGCATTTTAAAATGTTAGTTTTTTGGCAGTTTACTCATCCAAACATGATCAGAAAGGCTTTGATAATGATCGATAAAAATCTAATCCCTATATATTCCTTTACCCATCATTGTAGGATATTAAGAACGGTTATATATACTTCTGTAGTACCGCACGTGTTTCATACACATTCATACACTATAATGCTATCTCTTTTTTTTACCTCTCGCACTCTCCCTCACTTATAATAAAAAAACCTGTTTAATCTTGCTTTGACATGTTTCGTATTGTTTGAAGTTTTGTGACATTGTTTTTTTCCAAATGCTTGTATATAAGCTCGTTATCTCTTGAATAAAACTCACTCGCCTCTCTGTTAGAACCTAAAAGATTTGTTGCCACATTGATGACTACCAGAATGAATACTCCCACACTGCCTTTTTTGTCCACCACAAAGCCCTACCCTTTTTACAATACCGCTGAGCCTCCCTCTTCGCCACACGCCGCCTCAATAAAACTGCAAACATTTGCCAGCAGAGAAGCAGTCGCCTAAGTTTTTAAAGCGCTTCAGTTCTAATGTGCATCAAAGGAATGACGTACTTAAGCAGCAAAGCAAACTATGTCCTCGCGATGATCCCTGAGGACACTTTCTCAGAAATGGATTTTGTGACCAAGGGCACACCGTAATAGAGTATACCACCTTTAAAACATACCTCCTGGAGCAGTGGTCACCATCACCAGCCGCCCGTATAGCCAAGCTTTTTCAGCTCTCTAAACAGCCATAAGGGACCAAAAGGCTTCTCTCGCTCTCAGGAAAATGATCAGCATCCTGCTGGTCATTTTGGAATGAGCCAACTACGTGCCCTTTGGGTAAGATGCATACCCAAACATGTCTACGCTACCATCCCATATGTTGAACATATTGATACCTTACCCATGAAAGACCTAATGACCAAATTAGACACACTTATGGATTGCCACTTCACCTTCAAGTCCTTCATCAACGCCTCCCTTCCTGACGAGGAGGACAACCATTCAACACCTACCAAAGCTGATGTGAATGCAGTAGTACACAGATGACCACCCTATGACATGCCAGAGTGGGGACAAAGCTGCCCACCACCCACATATACCACCCATTGATCACGCCCCAAGCAACGACCTCTGCAGTCACTTACTGATGCCCATCAGCCGCACTTCTGCTACTATCACTCTAGGTTTGAGGCTGTTGTGAAGAAAGGAGTGGACAGTTGTCAGTGCCCAGAAATCATGTAAGAAGGCCATCTCTTGTAGAAGTGGCTTCTCTGTAACTAGTCTTTTCTTTTCACATGATGCAGGTATGAATATGCGGTTCTTGGTGGACACTAGTGGTTACCGTTTCCTTTTACCAAATTCACTCTCCAGGACATACTGTAGTTATTCTAAGTCTTATGACCTCCACCTGGTAGCTGCCAACGGTAATGAGATCTCCGCCCATTGGTCTTCTTCAGTAGAAAACTATCCTAGGCATAATCCGGCCACTCTACTTTTAAATGTGAATTGCTGGTGGTTCATTTGGCTGCCCATCACTTTCTCCACTTCTTACAAGGTACGCCCTCCATCATTTGCACAGACCATATGCCTCTGGTGCACGCTTTCAATCGACAGTCTGATGCCTGGTCTGCCCATCAACACTGACATTTCTCCTCTGTGGATGAATACAACCGTACCGTATAACACGTCCCTGGGAAAATTGATCTTGTTGCTGATACCCTGTAAAGAAACACATTGGCCACTATTATCTTTGGATTGGATTACAACACCTTGGCAGAGGCCCCCCCCCCCAAAAAAAAAAGATCCATAGTAACAATCCTGCATGACATCTTGCACATCTCTCTGTTGGGAAGACGTTGCCCATAATGACTCCAATGCTATCCTCCCCTATGACGTGAGTACTGGTAAGCCACAACCATGGATACCTGCCCCATGTGCCAACATGTGTTTGATTTCACCCATGGCCTCTTATATCCCTCACGCCGATCTACTGCACAGCTACTAAAGGCGAAGTTCATTTTGCACGGCATTCCTATGGATGCCTGTACTTCATGCCAAACTTCAAAAGTACATCAATACACAGATATTGGAGAACAATGAAGGTGTTCGGACAAAAATACTTCCGACCAATCAAGTATCAGAAACCTTTCTGAGCTAAAACGGCACCCCTCCGAGTCGGTGCAAATATGCACCGATAAAAAAATAGACTAGGCCTATAGGTAAGTTTGAATTGTAATGTATATTCACATTCCTCTGATCTATTCCCTCTCTCATTACTCTCTTCTTATGAGAGGAAAATTGTTATATATAAAGCATTTATTAATGTATACTTATTTTATCCGGATGAATAAAGAATCTCTTATTTAAGGGATATTTCTCTTTGTCTCGGTATATCACTATATATAAGTGTAAATTTTCTAAAGGCAAAATGTTGATGCTAGAATGAAAGCATAAATAACCAATAAAATACAGCTTTTATTGTTGACAGGAAATAACTTCCTTTATAAATATTTATTACTAAAAGTTTTAATTAAACATCACTCGATTTCGTCAGTTGTCCGAGCAGATGTTAAAAGAGAACGTTTTGAGCTTTTACTATTCTGTGATTTCCTTTGTTGTTTCGCATCTACCAAATTCGTTGGTGAATATATTACAGTACCACAGTTATAAGAATAATTACTATAATAACATGTGATTTTAGTTTCTCTCTCTCTCTCTCTCTCTCTCTCTCTCTCTCTCTCTCTCTTTATAAATATATATATATATATATATATATGTACATATATATATATGTATATATATATTACATATATATATATATATATATATGTACATATATATATATATATATATATGTACATATATATATATATATATATATGTAGATGGTTTGGGCATGCTCTTCGCATTCCTCAAGAGAGATATGTGCAGGAGGAGATGATGATGATGATGAATATATCTACATATATATATATATATATATATGTATATATGTGTGTGTATATATGTATATATATATATATATATATGTATATATATATATATATATATATATGTACTATATATATATATATATATATGTATATATATATATATATATATATATATATATATGTATATAGATATATATATATATATATATATGTAGATATATTCATCATCATCATCATCTCCTCCTGCACCTATCTCTCTTGGGGAATGGGAAGAGCATGCCCAAACCATCTACATCTACCCCTCACCATTATCTCATCCCCATATGGCACTCGAGTAATATCTCTCATAGTTTTATTTCTAGTCCAGTCTCGCCATTTAACTTCCAATATTCTTCTGAGGGGTTTGCTCTTAAATCTACAAAATCTATTGGATATTGCTTTATTGTCCTACCATGACTCATCTCCATACAGTAACACCGATCTCACTAAACTGATATATCTCCTGTTTTTTTTTTTTTTTTTTTTTTTTTTTTTTTACATATTTTCAGGCTGTTTGATTTCGAAATTTTACTTAACCTAGCCATTGTCTGATTTTTTTTTTTTTCAATTTTTCATTAAACTGAAATTAAAAGTTTTAATTATAACACATTAATCATTCCTCCTTCCAATGATATTTTATCTTCCCTTGCATATTCCGTTCTCATCATCTCTGTCT
>NC_090730.1:75755999-75760999 GCF_036898095.1 Palaemon carinicauda | reverse complement strand
GGCCTCCATTGATTGCCTAAAACATGCAAATCTCCTGCCAGATGACTCGCCTATTGTACGCCTCTCTCGAGCAAGGCGCCCTATTTCACATGTATGCAATTCATAGGGCTGAACCATGTAACAACCGTTTTTCATACACGCTCAAACACTGTAATGGTTTTGCTTTTTATGTCTTATCATTAGCTCTTCCCTGTACTGATAATAAACCAACCTGTGTGAGCATGCTAGCTCATGCTTTATTTTGTTTGAATTTTTATGCCGTTCTTTTCTGTATGTCCTGGGTTATAAAATTGATGTCTTTTTAATATTTGGTTGCATTCACCTCGCCTCATGGTTACAAGCTAAGTGCTAACTCGCACATTATACTTATTTGCACAACTTGTCCTTTTGTGTGCTTACTTCAAATTTGCCTACAGCTGATTCACCTCTATTCCTATGCCCTACTTTACATAGCACTCACCCAAAACAAAAGCAAAAACAGTCATATATTATTTCAAAATATCTCCAGACTTCCATAAAAAGTTTCTCTCTCCTTCTTTGTATTTGATGTTGTTAGTGCATACTTTTTATTTGGGTTGATAATCAATCCTGTAATTCTATCAATGATACTATAAAATTCTTCAAATTTACCTGTAGGATTTTTATTAATAAGAAACCCCACTCCATTTTCTTTGCTCTTTTCACGTCCTCTGAAGCCAAAGATATGACCCTCTTTTACCTCTATATAAGATTCAAGTTCTTCCAATTTCACTTAATCTTATTATATCCCAATTTGTTTATTTCCTTTCTTCTAGAAACACAGCAAGTTCATCTCTAGTCAGGGTCCTGATACTATATGTTGCAAGTTTCTGTCCAAAGGTGCCCTTTTTTATTCTATATATCATAATACTCGCCTCATTAGCAGAACGCCACGGGATTTGCAATGCTTACTCATAAGAGCATGAAACATTACATGAAGTTAGGATCAAAATAAATAGAAGAAAGACATAGATGATGAGATCGAAATATACGATATGAAATATCATTTGAAGGGGATAGGATTAACGAGGTAAAATCATTTAGATATTTAGGAACTATGATCTCCAATACCGGGATTTTAGATTTTGGGGCTTAATGAAAGATTGGAAAAGGACAATCAGACAATGGGTAGGTTACGTAAAATTTGGAAATCATATTGGCTGAAATTTCATACAAAATTCAGGCTATATATCAGTTTACTGAGATCGGTTTTGCTGTATTGATATGAGCCCAAACCCCTAAGGAGAATATTGTGAGCTAAATGGCAGGACAGTATTAGAAATGAAATAATAAGAGAGATTACTCAAGTGCCATATGTGGATGAGATCGTGGTGAGGGGTAGATGGACATGGTCTAGGCAAACTTTTAACTCGGCTCCTCAAGGCACTAAACGAGTTGGAAGACCGAGATCTACATGGGTGACGACGATAAAGCATGGAGTAGATGATGAATGTTGTAGTATTGATTTAAAAGCTCAAAATAGAGACGACTGATGAAATCTAAGCAAGCCGTTTGCGTCAATAGGCATAGGAGGGGATGATATATACACACATGGAAATATATCATCAACATCATCTCTTCCTACGTCTATTGGCACAAAGGCCCTCGGTTAGATTTTACCAGTCGTCTCTATCATGGTCTTTTAAATCAATACTCTTCCATTCATCATCTACTTCATGCTTCATAGTCCTCAGCCATGTGAGCCTACATCTTCCAACTCTTCTAAGGCCTTGTGGAGCACAGTTGAATGTTTGGTAAACATATCTCTCTTGGGGATTGCGAAGAGCATGCCTAAACCATCTCCATCTACCCCTCGCCATGATTTCATCCACATATGGGACTTGAGTGATCTCTCTTATAGTTTTGTTTTTAATTCAGTCCTGACATTTAACTCACAATATTCTTCCGAGGGCTTTGTTCTCAAATCTAAAAAATCAGCTGTATATTTCTTCATTGTCATACAACGACTCATGCCCATACAGTAACACCAATCTCATTATACTGATATATAGCCGGATTTTTATATGTAATCTGAGGCAATTTGAGTTCCCAATTTCACTCAACCTAGCCATTGTCTTATTTGCTTTTTCAATCTTGCATTAAACTCCAATTCTGAAGACCCTGTATTAGAGATCATAGTTCCTAAATATTTAAATGATTTCACCTCATCAATCCTTTCTCTTTCCAATGATATTCCATATAACATTGCATATTCAGTTTACATCATCTCTGCCTTCCTTCTATTTATCTTGATCCCAACCTCATATGATATTTTATGCATTCTGGTGAGCAAGCTTTGCAATATCTGTTATGTTTTTCTAATAAGAACAATACCATTTGCATACTCTAGGTCAGTTAGTTTTCTGTTATCAATCCAGTCTAACCCTTCTCTGCCATTCCCAACTGTTTTATGCATTACAAAATCCATGAGGAGGAGAAATAATATAGGTGACAACACATTCTCTTGGAGTACACTGTTCACTGGAAAATCATTTGATAGGACTACACTAACATTAACTTTGCTCTTACTATGCTCATGAACAGACTCAAACAAATTTACATATTTAAAAGGAACTCTATGATAACACAGGAATCACCACAAAATTGGTAGGTGCACACTATCAAAGGCTTTTTCATAATCCTCAAATGCCATCAAAAGTGTGATTTCTGACAACTGACGCAAGTGTGATGCCTTTGTAATTATTGCAATCAGTCAGAACTCCTTCTTTCACTATTGTCACCAACACTCCTAGTTCCCATTCATGAGGATTTGCTTCTTCAAGCCACATTCTACAAAATAATTTCATAAGTATTCTGGGAGTCACTTGCTTTTTGTCCAAAATTATGTCGGCAGTTATTCCATTGTATCCATGGACTTTCCATCTCTTTCGTTTTTTTAATGAAAGCTTCGAATTCTGCACACTAAATTCGTTCCTCGGCACTTTTAGGTCTTCCTCAGTTTCATTTATATCAATCCATTTATTCCCGGCATATCTTCCATTCATGATCTCTCAAATGAGTTCCATCCAATGTTGCCTTTCTTCATCTTCTGTTGTTATAATAAACCCATCTCTTTTTATAATGAGTAAAATAAGCTTTTTATTTTCTACCCCAGTAGATATTTCATTAATAATTTGTGAGCAATCCTTACACCATAGCCACTCCTGAATTCATAGCTTTGTCCGTCTCATGTGCTTTACTGTCTAAATAGACACTCCAGTCATTCCTGGCTTTTCTTTCGACCTCACTATCAATACTTGAATACTTATCGGTCTCTACCTTGCAATTTTCATTACTTCCTCAGAAACTTCAAACATTTAATTTCTGTCTTTGTCTATTTTTTATAGTATCCCAAGTATCATTTGATATGTTCTTAATTTCAGACCATTCTTCATTAATTGGCTGCTATTCTGCTCTTAAAGTCTCTAAGACTGCAAATTGATTCCTATATTCAATTGCAGATGTTTCTCTGTGTTCATCTTCTAGAAGCTGGGTTGTATCAAACCTACGTATTCTATCTAAATTTCTGTTTGGTTCTTTCAGTTTTAATTTCAGTGTGGCAATAAAGATCTGGTGATCACTACCAATATATGCACCTCCATAGCTTCTTATATTTTTCAGAGTCCTTCTTTCTTTATCAATATATATATATATATATATATATATATATATATATATATATATATATATATATATATATATATATATAATGTACTCTATTTTCATTTGCAACTTTGCTAAGACCTTCAACACCCATCACATTATCTATACCTAGATTATTCCTTTTAACTTTAGCACTGAGGTCACCAATAACAATTTTCATATCTCTACTTGAGATCTCTTCTATTACACTCTGCAGTTGTTCATAGTATTCATCTTCCCTATCTTCAGTGTAATCATTTGTTGGTGCATAGCAAACTATAATAATCACATTGTACTGCTTTGATTTGTACTTTGCAAGTAACAATCAAGTATTTACAGATCTCCATTCCGTTAAGGCCTTATATGTTCTTTCTATCATTATCATTCTTACCCCTTCTCTTCAACTCCATCCGTTCTTCCTGAGTAAATATATATATTGCCTTGGTCTAATATTTCTTTAACAATCCCATTACAACGTGGTTCACTTAGGGCCAAGATAAAAAAACTAAAATTCATAAATTCCTTCTCCAATTGCTGTAACTTGGCAAGCTGATTCAAGGTTCTAACATTCCAATTACCAATTTCCCTTTTTTCTTTAGTATTTATAAAGCGGGAAACTCTTAACACCCCACTACGCCTAGGACTGCGGCCCATTCTGTCATTTCCTCTTTCTATTGACTGACTAAATCTATAAAGGATTCATTGGCTAAATTCATCAGAGGATAGCCAGTTCTTGTGATGAGTAGTGCCTGTCTAACAATGGCAAGTAACTCCTGCTGTTCCATACTGATTCCAGTAAGATCATCAACGAGGAATCATGAGTAGAAGCGGAAGAGAAATCTTACCTATCGCCTTAAACTCAATCCGTCACCCTGGTGCCAGTGACATCATCGATATTCAGGGAACATTTCCTCAACACCCAAAGTCCTTGTTACTCCACCAGGTTGCTCATCTGATTATACTTATACTTGTATAACCGTTGCCAATATGGATTGCTAAGACATATTGCCTAGCATGGTATATATATATATATATATATATATATATATATATATATATATATATATATATATATATATATATATAAATATACAGTATATATATAAATATGTATATATACATAATATATATATATATATATATATATATATATATATACATATACATATATATATATATATATATATATATATATATATATATATATATATATATATATATATATATATATATATATATATATATATGTAATAGTCATGTATTACATGTTTAAAACACATGACATAATACGTCATTGTGGCAGTAGAAGCTAGCGTGAGAATTGCTGTAGTCAGACAAGA
>NC_090730.1:75733534-75751034 GCF_036898095.1 Palaemon carinicauda | reverse complement strand
TAGAGTTGAAGCACGATTATGTTTTAAGACTTTAGTAAGACGGGAAGTTTTTGATGCACAAGTCAATACAGGTAGGGACATCTGATTGTCCTAAGCACATATACTAAGTAACAATTTCTAGAGTTTTGTCCACAACTTTTATTTGTTGTCTCACTGCTTTTTCATTGAACACTATTTCAATGTTACTAATATTGATTTTCTGTCCTACATTTTTAGGTTCTGTATTCAAATATCTTATCAGCTTTTGCAATTCTTCCCATGGTTCACTAACTAGTATTTTGTCATCGACGATTCTTAAGTTACTAAGGTATTCTCCATTATTATCAAATCATACATTTTCCTAATCTAAAGTATTAGAAACTTCTAGGCACTTTATGAATAGTTTAGAAAATATGGGATCTCCCTGTCACTACTTTCCCAATCAGAATTTTCTCATTATTTATATGTAGTTTTAGGAATACTGTTCTTATGGCCTCTGTAGCCTTGGGGACATAGCACCAATTAAAATAGTATCAACATATATCATTTTTATTTTATGAGAAATATCAAGGATTAGGAGCTGGAGGGAGTGTGACTGCTTCCCGCTCTCTAGTTTCGGGGTGTCAGAATTTGCATGGATGTATAGATAGCAAAGGATATGAGGTTGAAAGTATGTTTTGAAATAGAAGGTTGGAATTATTGGCCTTGTGTGATACAAAGATAAAATGGAAGGGTGAAGTGCTGTTTGGTTAAGTGACTGGCAGAGCGTATGGCATTGAAAGGGGAAGAACAAGAGAGGATGTGGCTTTATAGCTGAATGAATGGATGATAGGTAAAGTTGTGGAAGGATGGATGTATTATCTAGGTTAATATGGGTAAGGGTTAGGTTGGATAGGGAATGTTAGCCTTTTGTTAGCGTGCAATGGCCATGTTGTGAGAAAAGTGAAGAAGAGCGGAATGAGTTATGGATTAAATTACCTTGGTGTGTAGACGGAATGGTAAGAAGGAATTATGTAATTGTGATGCATACTCGTTAAACTCTTTCTTTTTGAGAGGAAAAAACAATTCATCAACAGCTCTTATTGAACACATATCTACCGGTCTCTCACCACTCTCATTTTCACCTTGCATGCCATACTTTCCATTGACACCTTCTACCTCTCCAGCACTGAATCTGACATTTAATGGGTTATGAGTTGATAACGAGAAAGATGTCTGAAAGATTGAAAGATTTGCACGTGTTTTGGGGTATGGATAATGGTGTCTGATCATTTTTGGTTGAAGGAAAATTAGTTGTAGCAAAAGAGTGCGAAAATAGAGTGGGGGTTGTAAACTGGAGGTGGTGAAGGTAGAAGAGTTAAATAAAAAAAAAGAAAAAAAAAAACAGAAGTACAAAGTTAATATTAAGATAGGTTGGAAGTGGCATATGACAAGGTGAAGTTGAGAGAAACTGTTGATCTATAAGAGTATTGGAAGTTAGTAAAAAGAACTTTTTTTGGGTAATGCAAGTAATATATGTGGCAAGAGGATTGTTGGAGGCAACATGAGGAAGGGTACTGAATGGTAGAATTGAGTGAAGATGAAAGTGGAAGACAAGAAGAGGACATTTGAAGGATGGCAGTAGAGTAAGAGTGTAGAGAAATATGAAAGATCTAGAGAGAAAAATATGTAAGTAAATCGTAAGGTAGCTAAGACAAAGATGGCGGCTGACTGGAGGCGGGGTCAAGGATTGTGTTGTTTGTATGAATATAATAAGAAGTTTTTGAAAGAAGTGAAGAGAATAAGGAAGGGTAGTTCGAGAATTGAAGAGACATTGAGAGATGAATTTGGAAGGTTGTTGAAACGAGAGGAGGCAAGGATAAGGTGGGCTGAATATTTACAAGAGAGGAAGTGAAGAGATCACTAGATGAAAAGAGAGTAGGGAAAGCACCTGGTATGGATGGTGGGAAGGTGGGGATGTTTAACTGTATTTGAATGCCTGATGAGATTTTTTAATATGTTTTATGTAGTCAATGGCACCAGTGGACTTGGTGTGTGCATGTATTGTTTTACTGTACAAGGGTAACGGAGGTGTACATGACTATTTTAATTCAAGGAGTATTAGTTTCATGAGTGGGGTTGGAAAAGTGTATGGTAGAGTGATAAATAATAGGATTAAGGATACAATGTAGGCTGGAATTTTGGAAGTATAGGGTGGTTTTAGAATAGATAGGGAATGTATGGATCATATTTTTACAGTCAAACAGATATGTGAGAAATATTTAGCAAATGAGAAGGAGGTGTATGTTGCATTTATGGGTCTGCAGAAAGCTTATGATAGAGTTGATAGGGAGTCAATGTGGAATATGATGAGGTTGTGTGGAACTAGTGTTTCAAAGTAAGAAGAGTTTCTACAGAGGCAGTAAAAAGTGTATGGTAGAGTGATAAATGATAGGATTAGGGATAAAATATAGGCTGAAATCTTAGAAGTATAGGGAGGTTTTAAAAAAGATAGGGAATATATGGATCATATTTCTACAGTCAAAGAGATATGCGAGAAACATTTAGCAAATGGAAGAAAGTGTATGTTGCATTTATGGATCTGCAGAAAACTTATGATAGAGTTGATAGAGAGGCAATGTGGAAAATGATGAGGTTTTATGGAACTGGTGGAAGGTTGTTGCAAACAAAGAAGAGTTTCTACATGGGCAGTAAAGAGTGTGTTAGGATAGAAAATAAAGTGAGTGAGTGGTTTCCATTGAGAGTAGGACTGAGACAGGGATAGGTGATGTTGATATGGTTGTTCAATTTGTTTATTGATAGAGTTGTGAGAAAGATGAATGCTCCAGTGCTTGGTAGACGATTAAAAATTTTAGACAAGAGTAATCCTGAGTGGAAGGTAAATTAGTTGTTGTTTGCAACTTGATCAATTAGTAAGAGTTTGGAAGGGTATGAGAGGGAAGGAAGTTGAGAGTTAATGTGGGTATGAATAAGGTTATAAGACACATGAGTAGGAAGGGTGCTGCTAGTTTGAATGTCACATTGAATGGGAAGTTACACGAAGAAGTAGATCAGTCTAGGTATTTGGGATCTGTTGTTACAGCAAATGGTGGAGTGGAAGATGTACGTCAGAAAGTAAACGAAGGATGTAAAGTGTTAGGGTCAGTGAAGGGAGTGGGAAAGAATATAAATTGTTCTGTATGAGAAAGTGTTTGTATCAGGTGTGATGTAGGGATCGGAGTTGTGGGGAATGAAAGCGATGGAAAGACATATGAAGTGTGAGGAGTATGGCTGGTGTATCTCGATTAGATATGGTTACGAATAAAGTAGTGAGGGTAAGAACAGGTGTAAGAAATTATTTAACAGCTAGTGTGAATATGAATATATTGAGGAGGTTTTGGTATATATAGAGAATTAAAATTGCTGTCTGATGAAGAGGGCGATGGATGCAAGAGTTGATCAGAACAGTACAAGAGGAAAGCCAAGTTTGGGTGGATTGATAGAGTGAAGAAAGCTCTAGGTAATAGGAGTATAGATGTGAGAGAGGCAAAAGAGCATGATAAAAATAGGAATAAATGCGAGCGATTGTGACACAGTTCCATTAAACGCTGCTGCTTTCTCTGGTCACGTTGCTGACCGCTGAGATAGCAGCAGTAGGGAATTTGTCATATGAAGCTTCATTTGTGGTGGATAACGAGGGAGGGTGGACTGTGGCACCCTTGCTGTACAAACCAGGATTGGCTGAATGCCTCATCAGGGTGGGAAGAATGAAGAGAAGAAAAGTCCCCTTTTGTTCTTGTTTCTTTTCATTCTAGCTACTCCCGAAAATTGGGGGAAAATGCCTTGGTAAATATATAGGATTACTCTACTACTAGTATAGATATCTTTAATTAAGAGTTCTTATATAAAATTCATCTCTTCCTAGCTTTTGAAAGGCTTTCATTATTATTGAAGTTTTAGAAGAATCAAAGCTTTCCCATAGTCTATAAATTCCATGCATATTAGTTTGTCATTCTCAGTAAATCATTCCATTAGGAGGTTAATTACGTTGGTATGGTCTGTTGTTGAATACCTGCTTATAAATCCTTACAGTCTTTCTATTCGGCTTGATATGATTGTCGTAAATATTTCATATAAAACTGAGAGCAAACATAATGAGCGGTAATTTTTTCAGGTCTCCCTTTTTTGGGGAATTAATATGCTTATAAAGTTTTGCCAAACTGTAGCTATAGAGCATTCTTGCAGACATAATTTGTAAATTTCAGCGAGTTTTACCATTATGAAATCCCCTCCATCTATTTCCAAATCAATTATTAGGCCATCTTAAATGTTGTGTATTTTTTCATACTTCTTAATGTTTTCTTTAATTCTCCTGTTGTTACTTTTGGTACCAGGTCAGGTGTTTTATCATCTCTAATGGAAAAGTTATTTCTTATATGGTCATTGTATTGAAATCCTCTGTATTTTTTTTTTCACTCCATCTCTTTTGTTGATAATATTTCAATTTTCATTCTTTGAATCAAGTACTTTCAGCACCCTGGTCCAAGTGTTATTTTCATCAACTTGAAAATTCTTCCTTTCTTTAGTGTTTCCTCAATTTTGGCTTGATTGTGTTCTCAAATGTCTTTTGCCTCTAAATTTTTATTGATTTGAATAGTTTTGCTAACTCTATTTCATCTCTATTGCTTATATTATTAGAACCTATATAGGTGAAGCTAGAAAACTGTAATTTTCCTTGCAATATCTTTCCATCGACTCTTCTAGATTTTCTTGTACAATGGTAACTTTTATTTGTTCCGTAACCGAAATACAAACCACGCTATTTACATTGGGTTTACCTTTTAGCGTAGCTGAAATGACGAGCCAATAGTTTTTAACGAGGGTTAACTACCCCCGTGCTAGTTAGCGGGGGTAGGGGAAGGGATAGCTTGCTACTCCTCCCCCCCACACACCGGTGACTTGCTTCACTTCACTTTTGGCTCCGGCGATGAACAGACGTGTCTGTCCATCATCCTCGTTGACAGCCTTTAATCTTTTTCTACTTTTTCTTTCAGTTTGTGTGTGTGTGTTAGAAGTTGACCACCTTTATTGTTACTATGCGTACGTGCCCTGGAATTGCCGGCCGCCCTTGTGGTACTTTTATGTCAGCCATGGACACTGATCCTCACACCCTTTGCCCGCAGTGTCGAGGCCGACGGTGTGATCAGGAGAATAAGTGTAGTGAGTGCAGAGAGTGGTCTGCCTCCCAGTGGGAGAGGTTTGGCCTCCAGCGTAAGAAGAAGTCCAAGAGAGACCGTTCTCCTTCCGGGGTTGCCTTGAAGGAGGAAGGTTCTCGGGACTCTTCTTTCGCCGCCCAAGCCTCCTCCGAAGCTCCCCCTCGTTCGGCTCCTAAGGAGAGTCGGCCGAGTGGGGGCGCAGGCCCTAGTTCTGTTTCCCGACCTTTGGTTGGGGGAGAGTGCGTCGCCTCCCATAGCGGGGCGGTTCCTCCCCCTCCTCCGGGGGAGGTTATTGATGATTCTTTGTCTAACAATTATCTTTTTCAGGTTTGGGCTTCCCTGGGGCTTAAGGCCTGCCCTCCAGGGTAGCGCTGATTGACCTTGTCCAGTTGGGGGCCGCCGTTAAGCAGTCGCCGTTGATAGCAAAGGTAGATCCTCTATCTATCGTCGACGACGTGGTGACAGAGGCTTCTGACGGGGTGGGTCAACCCTCTGCAGGTGCAGTTGTGGATGTTGGTGCTGACGGCTCTCCTCCCCCCTTCTGTACATCCATCGAAGGGGGAAGGGAGTCCTACGGGCTCTTCTGCTGTCCAGCTTCCCTCTAAGGGGAGTGCTTTGACTGAGACTCCCCTTCGGAGGACAGATGGTCCTGACGATCTTCCTCGTGGCCGCCTTCGACATAAGGCTCACCGTCCGCTGCGTCGCAAGGGCCTCCCGTCTCCTTATAAGGGTGCTAAGAGGCACCTTTTTGGATCTTCTCCTTCCTCCGAAGGGGACTCTCCTCGCCGTAAACAGCCTGCAGCTCCAGCTTCCTTATACCTCTCTGGGGATCGGTCTCCTACGCCTTCCAGACCTTCAACTTCTGGGGCAGATGTTCAACAACCTGACCTCGTCACCCAACGGGCAACGGTCCCTTTGGGGCAAAGGGATTCTTCCCTTGCGCGTGCAGTGTTAGCGTACAGGCACTCTCCTGCTCGTCAGCGCTCTCCTGTTCGTCAGCGATCTCCTGTTCGCCAGCGCTCTCCTGATGATCGCCTCTATTCTCGCCAGCGCTCTCCTGAGGACATCCTTCAACCTGTTGTTCCTGTTGAGCGCACAGCGCGCCAGCGTTCCCCTGCTCTCCCTTCTGCAGTGTTAGCGCACAGGCGCTCTCCTACTCGTCAGCGCTCTTCTGACTGTCAGCGCTCTCCTGTTCGTCAGTGCTCTTCTGAGGACCATTGCCCCACTGCTCGCCAGCGCTCCCCTGTGGTCTCCGAATATCCTGCAGTTCCTGTTGTGCGCCCTGCGCGCCATCAGTCTCCTGAGCGCCCTCGCGATCCTCAGCTTGTTCCTGCACAATATTGCTCGTGTTCTCCAGCGCGTGTTTCTAAAACACACGTACGCCCACGCGCCCACGAGCTTCCTGTTCCTTTACCTGTCCGTGAACGTTCGCCTTTGCGCCCCGCGCTGACTGTTCCCTCGTAGGATTCCACGCGTCGCCCTCTTGCTCGCCAGCGATCACCAGCTCGCCAGCGATCACCAGCTCGCCAGCGTTCACAGATGATTCAACAATCGCCTGCTCGTCAGCGTTCTCCTGCGCGTCAGCGATCACCTGAACATCGGCGATCTCCAGACCCCCGCGTGACCTATCGCCTGCGCGCAAGCGTTCTCCAACTCGCCGTCACCCAGAAGATCTGGAAGGACATGGGTCGGCCTCTGTTAGCTCGCCCTCGCGCGGTCGTTCGCCTACGCGATTTACGCGCTATCGCTCGCCAACGCGTCACCATGCGCCAATGCGCCATCGCTCACTTGCGCACCAGCGTTCACCAGCGCACCACCGATCGCCTGCTCTCAATCGCTCTCCCACGCGTTACAGGTCTCCTGACCAACGTCGTCAGCGATCTTCGGAGCGTTCTCGCTCGCCCGCGCGACAACGCGTTCCCTCGCTGACGCGCCAACGCATTCGTTCACCGGCTTGCTCACACGCTCGTTCGCCTGTACGCCCTCGCGCTCACTCGCCTGTGCGCCCGCGCGACCGCTCACCTGCGCGCCCGCGCGACCGTTCACCTACGTGCGACTACTGTTCGTGCCGAATTTCGCAGCCCGTGACAGCAACAGAAACGCGTGTCACCAGACTGCGCTCAGGATCGCATCCACCAAAGCGCAGGACCCTTGTGCAGGACAGGGAAGACACTTCAGAGAGGTCAGTGCGTCTTTCTTCCCCTTTTCCTTTTCAGGCAAGTCCAGTGGTGTCCACTCCGAAGGATCGCCCGATCCCCTTCCCTCCAGTGGGGATTTCGGACTCTGTGTCCGTGGAGCGACAGACTTGGTTTGGTCCTCTGATGCGGGCGTTAGTGAAGGCTATGAAGCCAGCACTCGCCAATCAGGGGCACAAGCCAACGACTGCCTCACCTCTGCTGAAGAGAAAGAGACGAGTAGACTTCGTGGTGACTTCCCCCAGGGAGAAGTTGGCTCCTAAGAGGTCTGTCGTGAAGGCCCCATCCCCTTCGCAGGCGTTTTCTCCTCTTCCCGTGGACGAGGCTTTTCCGTCCTTGGGTGAGTCCAGTGAGGTGATAGTCTCCCCGTCGGCACCAAGGGGGGAGCCTTCTCTTCATGGAGGAGAATCGTCTCGCACGGAGGGTGTTCTCCGAACCTCTTTGTTGGGATCCTGTATCTCTCCCAGGAGGGAACCCAAGGACTCCAAGACCATCCCGAAATCGTCTTCAAGGATTCGCCAGGAACATGCTGCTCCCCGGGAGAACGTCCACGCTTTGCCCCAGGAAGAGATTCCGGGGACGGGAGACTTAGCTGCCAGCCCGCAAGGAGGAGACCAGCAGGAATCTGAACATGCCTTCTGGCAGGTCCTGAGCCTGATGAGGCAACTCAACGGGTTCATGGATCCCGTGATCGCCCCCCGAGAAGGCAAGGACACGGTCCTGGACCAAGTGTTTGATGTTCAGAAGGCCCCTAAGACCAGTGCGGCTCTGCCCTGGTCTCGGGGATTGAAGAGTGCCAGAGCCAGGGCCAATGCCCAACTCGTGATTCTTGCCTCCTCCAGTCATTCCTCTGCCGGGAACAAACTCATCCCACCTCCTCGCGTCCAGCAGAGGAGGTATTTTGAGATCTTGGGTGAGTCTAGTCTCGCTCTTCCTCTCCATCACTCCGTAGAAGAGCTGGCTAAGGGAGTTCCTCTCGAGAAGCTCTCCGCCCGGCAGGTGTCGTTCTCGGCGTCGGAGATCCTAAGCCATGAGAAGGTCGCGAAGTGCGCCATGCAGGCCACTTCGTGGCTGGATATATGGCTAGGAACTCTGGGCATCCTATTGCGCTCCGAGGACTTGTCTAAGGAGACCAATAGGAAGGCCCTGGAGACCTTCTTACTCTCGGGCACCCGCTCCATCGAGTTCCTGGCGCACCAGGTCACCACCCTGTGGGCCAATTCGGTATTGAAGCGGCGCGATGCAGTGACCGAGAGGTTCCACCCGAAGGTCCCCGCCGTGGATGTCTGTAGGCTCTAACAGGCTTCCCTCCTTAGGGAGAATCTGTTGGAGCCACTGGATATGGAGCGAACGGCTGAGAGGTGGAGGAAATCTAGCCAGGACTCCCTCCTCCATAGGGCCCTTACAGCTCGGCCCTATAAGCCTTCAGCTCCGCAGCAACAGCAGCAGCAGCCTCGTAAGACACCGAAGCAGACACCGGCAGCTAAGAAAGTGGTGTCTAAGCCTCAGCCCTTTCCAGCCAAGGTCAAGAGGGGCGGTAAGTCCTCCAGGGGAGGCAAGACTCCTAGAGGGAGCGGCCACGGCCGCAAACACTAGGAGTGGCAATCCCCCCGCGTGTCCACCTGTGGTGGGATGCCTTCAAAGTTGCGTGCACAGGTGGCAGCAACACGGGGCCGATGCTTGGACGGTTTCAGTGATCGGCCAAGGCTATCGCTTCCCGTTCATAACATCTCAACCTTCCCTGACAGCGAATCCAGTGTCGTTGAGCTCCTATGCCATGGGATTGGCAAAGGGGCTGGCCCTTCGGGCAGAAGTCGAGACCATGCTCAAGAAGGATGCTCTCCAGGAGGTCGTCGACGGCTCCCCAGACTTCTTCAGTCGACTCTTTCTTGTAAAGAAGGCGTCTGGAGGCTGGAGACCTGTCATCGACCTCTCGGCTCTGAACGGGTTTGTCAAGCAAACTTGGTTCAGCATGGAGACAGCGGACACGGTCAGACTTGCTGTGAGACCTCTAGACTTCATGTGCACACTGGATCTAAAGGACGTGTACTTCCAGATCCCAATCCATCCGTCTTCCAGGAAGTACTTGAGATTCTCCCTAGACGACAAGATCTACCAGTTCAAGGTGCTGTGTTTCGGTCTCTCCAGAGCACCTCAGGTGTTCACCAGAGTGTTCACCCTGATTTCATCTTGGGCGCACAGGAACGGCATCCGTCTCCTTCATTATCTGGACGACTGGCTGATCCTAGCAGACTCGGAGTCGACCCTTCTTTGGCCCCGAGACAGGCTTCTAGGTCTTTGCCAGGATCTGGGGAACGTGGTAAACCTCGAGAAGTCCTCTCTGCAGCCGTCCCAACGACTGGTTTATCTAGGCATGCTGATAGACACCAATCTCCACAAAGCCTTTCCATCAGACGACAGGATAGAAAGGCTGAAGAGGGTGGCGGAACCCTTCCTCAGGCGAGGAGAGCTTCCCGCCCAATCGTGGTTGCGTCTCTTAGGTCACCTGTCCTCCCTGGCTCGTCTGGTTCCAAACGGCCGCCTCAGGATGAGATCCCTGCAGTGGCGGCTCAAGTCCCGGTGGAATCAAGGGTCCGATTCCCCGGACGTTCAGGTCCCGATAGGATCTTTGGAACGGACAGACCTGCGGTGGTGGCTGGTCGACGACAACCTGCAAAAGGGAGTGAGTCTTCTCGTCCTCCCCCCGGAATTGACACTGTTTTCGGACGCGTCAAAAGAAGGGTGGGGGGCGCACATTCTGAACCAGAGGACCTCAAGCCTTTGGTCAGAATCAGAAATGTGCCTGCACATCAACCTGCTAGAGTTGAAGGCCGTCTTTCTGGCTCTTCAACAGTTCCAACGGAACCTGGCGGGTCATTCCGTGGTGGTGATGAGTGACAACACCACGGTGGTGGCTTATATCAACAAGCAGGGAGGCACTTTTTCGCAGAAGCTATCCCATCTTGCAGTAGAGATTCTGAGGTGGACCGAAGTCCACTCGATAACACTATCAGCTCGCTTCATTCCTGGCAAGAGGAATGTGCTCGCCGACAGTCTGAGCAGGGCCTCGCAGATAGTGAGTACCGAGTGGTCTTAGGATCCTCAGATAGCCAACAAAGTCATGACTTTGTGGGGTTCCCCGACCGTGGACCTGTTCGCGACAGCGTTGAATTTCAAGCTGCCTCTATACTGCTCCCCAGTCCCGGACCCCAAGGCTCTCTGGCAAGATGCTTTCCAGCAACGGTGGGACAACATCGACGTGTACGCCTTCCCACCGTTCTGTCTGATGAGAAGGGTGCTCAACAGGACCAGTCTATCAGTCAACTGTTCGATGACTCTGGTAGCTCCGCTATGGCATCACGTGGAATGGTTCTTGGACCTTCTGCAGCTCCTGACGGAGCTCCCGAGAGAGCTTCCTCCACGACACGAGCTTCTCAGACAACCCCACTCTAACATCCCTCACAAGGCCGTGGCCTCGCTTCGGCTTCACGCCTGGAGACTGTCTAGCGTCTCCTCACGGAGAGAGGCTTTTCGCAACAGGTTGCGGAGAGAATGTCTCGGCACCTGCGAAAGTACTCTGAGGGAGTCTACCAGGCGAAGTGGAGAGTCTTTTGTGGTTGGTGTTGTTGGAGGGGTATCTCTCCACTCGATGCCACTATTCCAGCAATAGCGGACTTCCTCGTCTATCTGCGGGAGGAAATGCGTCTTTCTGTCTCGGCAGTGAAAGGCTATCGCTCAGCCTTAAGCTGACTTTCAGGCTGAAAGGCTTGGACATTTCTACCTCGCTAGAACTCTCTCTACTCATACGTAGCTATGAGCTTACCTGCCCCCAATCAGAGGTGAGACCTCCTCCTTGGAACGTGGTTCGGGTCCTCAGGGCTCTTAAGGGACCTCCCTTCAAACCATTACGCCAGGCCTCCGATCACCACCTGTCTTGGAAGATGGTTTTCCTGCTCGCTTTGGCTTCGGCCAAGCGGGTTAGTGAACTTCATGGTCTCTCATACGACATCGCCCATTCAAGGGGATTGGGGGCGGTAAGGTTTAGGTTCGTCCCTGAGTTTGTTGCCAAGACTCATAATCCTGGATTGCCGGATCCTCGGTTCTACTCTTTCAGGATCCTCGGTTCTACTCTTTCAGGATCGCGAGTCTCCGCTCTGTAACAAGCGACCCAGACCAGCTGCTACTATGTCCAGTGAGGTGTCTGACGTACTACTTGAAGAAAACAGCTGCAGTCCGTCCTCAAGTACGAGCATTGTTTGTAAGCACAGGCAGGACGAAGATGAGGGTCACCAGGAACACCATCTCGGCTTGAATTCGAAGGGTTATCCACCACGCCTTGAATCCAGACCCTCCTCCGTCACGTTGCCCTAGGGCACACGATGTCAGGGGTGTTGCTACGTCCCTGGCCTTCAAGAGAAACTTCTCTGTGACGCAGGTTCTTCAAGCTGGGCTCTGGAAGCGTTGGACGACCTTCACAGCCCACTACCTGCAGGATGTGACCCACAGGAGCCTCGATACGTTTTCTATCGGCCCTGTGGTGGCTGCACAACAGCTTAATACTGTTGCGTCCCCCATACCCTGACGAGGTGGTATTGGGAACGTCCTATCCTAGATTCCTATCTAAAGGTCTCAAGGTCAATTTCATAGGGCGAGTCACACTTTCCTCCACACACAACTTATGTAGGCCACTCGTTCCTAGCGAGGCAAGGAACTTGTGAGGTGCAGGGGCTTCTTCTCTCAAGTGCTACTCACTGAGGGACGGAGTCCCCGGGCAAAGCCAAAGTCAGTAAGGCTGGGGACTTTCCACCCTTCCTAAGGGGTAAGTCACCCAATGTAAATAGCGTGGTTTGTATTTCGGTTACGGAACAAATGACAAATTCGGATATAATTTGTATTTTTCCTAACCATACAAACCTTAGCTATTTACACATATTTGCCCACCAGCCCTGGCCCCCAAGTCAAGTCCTACCCCTAAGTGAAGTGAAGCAAATCACCGGTGTGTGGGGGGGGGACAGGT
This sequence comes from Palaemon carinicauda, assembly GCF_036898095.1. Classification (NCBI taxonomy): domain Eukaryota; kingdom Metazoa; phylum Arthropoda; class Malacostraca; order Decapoda; family Palaemonidae; genus Palaemon; species Palaemon carinicauda. Next base: position 75,738,648 of record NC_090730.1, on the reverse strand, counting down.
AGCAAGCTATCCCTTCCCCTACCCCCGCTAACTAGCGCGGGGGTAGTTAACCCTCGTTAAAAACTATTGGCTCGTCATTTCAGCTATGCTAAAAGGTAAACCCAATGTAAATAGCTAAGATTTGTATGGTTAGGAAAAATACAAATTATCTCCGAATTTGTCATTTTGAATGCCTATTCTTAAATCATATGTCATAATAGTGACTTGGCTATAATTAAGAAATACCCTATTATTTTTTTCTCAGACTTTTGAAGCAGTTCCTGTTATCTAAACATTACAAATACCAGTTTTACAGATATTATATAATATTCTATTTCAGGATAAAATGAGAAATAAGATTCAAAGTTTGGTTAATTTACTATTTTCTACCTGCTTTGTTCCTTTTATGTTGAAATAGCAGCATTTCTCAAATTCCATAGCTAGTGTGTGAGTGAGCCGTTAGGAGGTAACTGACAGACGAATCAAATGTAATTAAATTTATTCGGACGGAGAGTGAATATACTGTATATAAAATGCCTTATAGTCAGGAATGGCACAAAACTTCAAACACAATGCTGCAGGAAAATACAGTTCGAAAAAGGTTATCAGTACAAGGGGAGAGTGATAATGATAATATACAAAAAACAGAAATACCATTACAGAGTACGAACTTTTGGGATACACGTGCAGTACATGGCTCCGCCTCTAGAAATTACATACCTGTGAAATAGGGCACCCTGCTCTTGAAAGACGTACTGTATGTGGGTCATCTTGCAGGAGATATGGAGGTTTTAAGCGATCAATGGAGACCCAGTCTTCTTTGCCAGGCTTGTTGAGTAGGAATGCTTTTGGCGTATGACGGTTCATGAGTAAAGGGCCAGTGTAAAGGAGGGAGGGGGGCAGTTAAAAGTGGCTTGCTAGTGTTGTTGCCAGTAAAACATGCGTTGATGAGAGTAGATCTGTCATTATGTGTTGCTCAGCTTGGAGCTTGTAAGTTTGGCGGCATGAAGTAAATTTTCCCACAGTGTAAGCACTGGAGATCATCGCAGGAGGTTGTAGACGGAAAAAAATTTGGCAGGGATGACCAGCGGGTTACCATGCACCATTTTAGCTGGTGAGACATACAGGGTGTCCTTAGGAGTGGTTTTCAGTCCCAAGAGGACCCAGAGAAGCTGTATAAACCAGTAGGAATCCTTGTAGCGGGACATCAAAGCTGCTTTGAGGATACGGTGAAAACGTTCAACCACACCGTTGGCAGCAGGTCTGTATGCGGTTGTCTGATGAAGGGTGATACCCAGGAGAGTCGCTACTGATGTCCACAATTGAAAGGTGAAAGTGGTCCCCCTTTTGGAAGTAATATGTTTAGGGTTACCCAATCTTGCTATGCATCCTGAGAGTATGGCAGATGTGCACGAGGCGGAGGTTGCAGTTTCTATGGCAATGATTTAAGGCAAACGAGTAGAGGGGTCGATGATTGTAAACAGATAACGGTGTCCTTGTGATGTAAGTAGGGGACCAATAACATCGAGATGATTGTGGGTAAAGCGCCGCTGAGGTCGAGGGAAGGTGTCTACTCCTGAATTTGTGTGTCGATGTACTTTTGAGGTTTAGTATGAAATACAGATATGGACCCAATCCTTAGCATACTTAGTAATGCCATGCCAAATGAACTTTGTCTTCAGTAGCTGTGATGTACAATGTTACAAGGGATGTGAAAGACCATGAATGAAATGAAACACCTGTCATTATATGGAGAAGGTATTCGTAATCTACGTCTACCAGTGCTGATGTCACAGAGGCGGGAGGCATTAGTTGTCGTGAGGGATGTCAGCCCAATGAATGGATGTGCGGGAAGTCCTACATGCTTGGTACTCAGGATCTTTTTGTTGGGCTTCTGCTAATGCGTTGTAATCCAATCCTAGGTGAATGGGGGCCATTGTGTTTCTTGACAGGGCGTTGGCAACATAGATGTGCTGAAGGGTAAAATTGCATTCAGCTACGGCAAAAAGATGTCAGTGTTGATGGATGGACCAACCACCGGGCCGACGAGTTAAGGCTTGCCCCAGAGGCATGTGGTCCGTGTGAATGACGAAGGGCATACCTTCCAAGAAGAGGTGAATGTGACGGACGGCAGAGTGCATCACTAGCAATTCGCGGTCAAAGGTAGAGTAGCTGGATTCCGCCTTGGACAGGACATTTTTTTTACCAAAGTAGGCCAATGGGAAGAGCAAGCTATTAACAACCTGCTCAAGGACTGTTCCAATAGTGACGTCGCTAGCATTGTTTGAGAGAAGGAGAGGTGCATGTGGCATGGGAAAAGTGAGAGTAGCAGCGAGTGAAGGTCATTCTTTGTATAGCAGAAAGATGCTTCTTAAAGGAGACCACACTTCAGGTCTTTTGGCTTGCCCTTGAGGGAGGCATAGAGGGGGTCAAGAATGGCTGGCAGGAAACACTAATAATAGTTGATCATGAGTAAAAATTCTTATAGTGCTTTGACGGTCGAGAGTGTGGGGAAGTTCTGAACGGCTGCTACCTTTCCAGGGATGTGGTGGACTACATCACAGTGATACGGTGCCACAAGAACGTTACTTCGTTGGCCCCAAAGGTACGCTTGTCATACCGTACTACAAGGCTGTTCTGTTGTAGGCAGTCGAGCACAATGCGTAGGTGATGGAGGTGTTCCTCTTTGGAGCAAGAAAACACAAGTATGTTGTCCAACAAAAGGGAAGGTCCCTTAAGATGCCGTCCATGAGACATTGAAAAGTGGTCCCAACATTATGAAGGCCAAAGCAGAAGTAATTCAAGGTGCATGTACTAGAGGGATTAGTGATGGCGGTATTGCGGATATCTTCTGGGTTCACGAGCACCTGCCTATACTCTTTCAGGAGGTCGAGTGTGGAGAAAACCTTCATGTTGTGCATTTATTAGGTCAAATCAGCGATGTTTTTGAGGGGGTATTGATCTTTTTCTGTCTTCATGTTCAGGTGCCTGATATCCCCACATGGACGTAGAGAGTGCTATTTCTTCAGGATGATGTGTAACAGTGATGATCATGGGCTTGAGGACTTTTGGAAAAATCCCATTGCTTCAATTTCGGCAAACGTTTGTTTAGTGGCTGCCAAATGATCCGTTGCCAGACATCTGAATCTGGAAAACACTGGATGCCAAGTTGTCCATGAATGGTGATGAATACCCTGTTTTGCGGCAACCGTAAATATTTAACGAAGCTCTGGCTCGAAAACCTCTGGGTACAATGTGAGGAGGTGGGATTAGGCATCCATGGGTGCGCTATTAAGGAGGGTAAGGTCGGAGGTGCCGGACAGGAGAGGCCTCGAGGAGAACGAATCTGCATTGACTAACTGTGGGTGAGATATATCGACTATGAGGGGAAAATGAGAGAGGGAATCTGCGACTAGGATTGGCAATGTGATGTCAGCAATGAGAAACTTCTAAATATATTTGCCACTTCCAAATGATAATGTGAGGGTTTCATAACCATGGGTGGGTATCGCAGATCCGTTGGCAGTCACCAGGTGGTTGTTGGCAGATTAAAAGAGACTACATCGTGTGCTAAAGAGCTTTCTTGGCAGGAGAGAACGGCTAGCACCCGTGTCTACCAAAAATCGCAGGTCCGTATTTGCGTCATGTAGAAAGAAAAGATTAGTGACAGGGAAGGCCATCACAGTAAGGAATGGCTTAATTACATGTTTTTTTTTTTGGGCCACTGATGACAACGCTTCACACATTTCTTCACAGCAGCCCCAAATTTAGAACGGTAGTAGCGTAACTGCGGCTGGTGGGCTTTAGTAAGTGGCTGGAGAGGTCATTGGATGCGGCATAAGCAATGCATGATATATGTGGGTGTTCGGCGGCTTTGTCGCCGATCCGGTACATCACTGGGCAGGTGTCTTTTTCCAACCTGATTCAAGTTGGCTTCGGTCGATGTTGAATATGTGACCACTTCGTCAGGAGTGGAGGTGCAGAAGATGGTGAAATGGCTGTCCATAAGGGCACCAACTTTGGTCATAAGGTCCCTCATGGACAAAATCTCGACATCAGGGATAGCAGCACGGACAGGCTTGGGTAGGCTCCGTATCCTAAGGGCACGAAGTAGATTCACTTCACGAGGAGAGCCATCTGCAGAGGGTTGCAGGTGAGTGATATTTGTCATTTGCCTGAGGGCGAGCGAATCCTTTTGGTCCCCCAAGCGTTGATCAGAGAGCTCAAAAAGTTTAGCTATGCGGGTGGCCAGTAATAGCGAGTACTGCTCCAGAAGGTATGATTGGAAGCCTTTATACATTATGGGGGTGTTCCCTTGCTCGCAAAGCCAATCACAGATTTCAGGAAAAGTGTCCCCATGTAATGCTGCGAGACCGTAATCTGCTTTGGTGCTTGACTGAGTTGCACCCTTGATGCAAAACTGGACTTCAGCTCGCTAGAACCTGGCTATCATTTCTCTGCTAGTGAGGGACAGTAGTTACATTGAGGCAGCTTCGTTGGCTGCCGTCTTAAAACAGTAAGGCACAACAATGAGGGGCAGGCACGAGGAAGCGGTCGCTCCGCTGGTCACCAATGTCTGAATGACCTGTTAGGAGAGGGAAAAGTTGAATGTTATTAACATTATTTTGACAGAGCATGAGTATATATACAATGCAAACATGTAAAAAATGGCAAAAAAATTTAAACACAATGAGGCAGGTAAATACAGGCATAAACAGGTTATCAGAGTAAGAGAAGAGCATTAACGACAATATACAAAAAAAAAAAAAAAAACGAAATACTGTTACTGTGTACAAACGTGTGTGATATACCTGCGGTACATAAGTAGTAACTCATATTCTTATTCATTCTTTATGCTTAACTGCAGCCTCTTGTTTATTATGCATGAAATATAAAAGAGAAGTTTTTTGTACGGCTATTTAAAGAGAATCATCGACGTCATACCTGATTATGGCCTTAATTAGCCATTCAGTGTAGTCTGAAAAAAGAATTAGTGATTATCCTTACTATGGTAACTCACAGTTACAAGAATTTAAGAATGAGCGTGTTCACTAAGTTTGCTCTTATGATTTTATATCATTAATTATATAATTCTTAGCAAAATCTCGTGGATTTACCTCTCTCGCATTTTATCA
>NC_090730.1:75708534-75728534 GCF_036898095.1 Palaemon carinicauda | reverse complement strand
GTACATTACTGTTTTATTTGTCGTCTCCTTTTTATCCAAAACGGATTTTAAGGTATTAGAAGACTTATAGAATTTTCCTTTGATATACACGCCGTGTTTGGCAGGGGCTAAGGTAATGTTTTGAGTGCCCATAGATGGGTATCCTATAATTACAGCTGGATACATATCAATGTTTTGTACAACGATAAAGGTATCGGCAAATGTGCGCTTACCGACTTTGTAATGAACATGTGTTACTCCTATCACATTTAATTCATTATTTCCTATACCCGAGAGCGTTACTCCGAACTTCACTATAGGGAAGTTCGAAAACAATAAGTGGTGAGTCCTCAAATCCCTGATATTACGTGGACTACCAGAATAAAAAAATAATGTGTTCTAAATTTATAGCATATAATGTTGGCCGTAACTCATTTTGGCTTATTATTGCGTGAATTTGTTGCAAATCTATGGGAACCTGCACTGATTTATTGGATTCGGCCATGTTTTTCATAGGAAAATCTATTGCCTCACAATGATCTGGTAAATTATTAAATGGATTATTTGATACAAAAGATGTTGAAATGAATGACCCAACATCATTCTCTCCCCCAATGGAGTTAGCTACGTGGTATTTGCTTTGCTTTGCACATTCGGAAAATTCGTCTGACCTTACGAGTTCTGGCTAGACGGCCCAGGAACAGAGTTACTTGAAGCACTATTTGTTTGTTTTTGATTTTGAACAGCATTGCCGTTCGTTTGTTTCTTTTTATTAAGCTGAGGATTCTTCTTTTTATTTCCATAGGGAACTGTTTGCGTATTTCTAGGATTCTGCTGTTGATTACGCGAGAAGTGTCGATTATATGAATGAGTTGCACTGTTATGAATTGAACAAAATCGCGTCCTACAGTCTGCAATCATGTGACCTTCACGTTTGCAATTGTAACAAGTCATCCATGCCGCTTGATTATCATTAACTACATTTACTTGTTGTGGCTTAGTTTCATTTTTTGCAAGAACTTGAGTAAGCAAGGGATCAAGGTCAGTACACTTAGACATGTGTTTTTTTTATCTGTTTATACACATCTAGTTCCGTGCTTTCGGGCGTTAGCTTTTTATCAAAACACCACACTAAAGCTTCAGGCAACATAACTGTCATGCAAGTTAAATAAATTAGCCGTAAGAAATCTTTCACGGCGATGTTATCTCCTGTGACCAATGTGGAATTACGTATATTATCTTGATATTCATTCAGCCGGTCGGCACTGAGTGCTGCCAGTTCTATAACATTAAGCTGAGCACTAGAGGCTTGATTAAGTATGTTTCTTAATGCCCAACTACGTCTAAAGCTTCTTCAACGCCATATATTGCACGTAGCCTAACTTTGAAATCGTCTCATGTAACTGCCTCTTGGAAAGAGACTCCTCTAGGATACGCGCTTGCATCTCCTTTAACAAAGTCTTTGAAACTTTTAGTTTCTTGCAATTGTACAGATGGGTCTGTGATGCGTTTTGCGGTTAAATGAGCATCTACTGACGAGATCCATGACTCGACGTTCTGAGGCAGGAACCCATTGACCCGACCTTGAAAAGGAACAATAGCTGATCTTGCACTTACTAGAGTAACCACAGGAGTGGGGTTACTGGGTCCGGGATTCACAGGTGGTGTCATGTTAACTTTAACTTTTTTCCTATCACTACGATTCCTTGCAATCCTATCAAAATATCTATATGAATACACACGTCCACTGCGTAAACGTATATGCATGCATTATACAATAAAGATGTGTTGTAGATTATAATAAAGTCCCCCAAAATGATGATATTAAGACAGTTAATGTGATAGATATTTCCCGAGAAATTCTGAAAGAAAACGGAATTAGCACAAAGAGAAAAAAAAAATCAGCAGACGAGAATTCTTGGTTGAATATAGATTCCTGTAATGAAGGAAGATTAAGATTACATATAACTCACCCCAGCAATAATGGGTGATCGACTCGTGACATCAAACACTTCACTGAAAAAACCTGAATGAATAAAGGATGTATTTAGCTTAGTATATATGCGTGAAGATTGTTTGTATCCGATGACGTCACATCCTCTCTCTCTCTCGTTTGCAGGAAGAGTGTAGCTGGCGTGATGACCTTCGAATTGGCTTCTCGTCCTGCGTTGTTTATTCGATGAATGTTTCACTTCCCGATGTGATTCTTGAATGTATGTGTTTACTGATGCTTGTTGATTGGAGATCCTGTTTCCTCAGTTTATATCTGATTTATACCTGATATTCGATGATTTCATTACTTCGGTAGATGTAGATACTTTGTTGTAATTGTAAATTTATTACTGACGTAAAACAGCTGATTGTTACAGTTGTAACCGCTACCACCAATTGTTAGAGTACGAATGTTGTACGTACACATTGTGATTCCATCCTCATGTCTCTTCAAATGTGATATAAAAATATTAGACTTGTAGGTTTCTTCTTAAAATAAGTCCAAAATTTTAGGTTAACTTTAAACAATTTATTGATAGCTCCATCACTGGAGTATGGATGGTTTGGTCGGATGACCATTCAGTATGACAAGATGAATAGAACTGATTTACAATAAAGTCGCGTCGATAACGTAACACTAGCTATCTCAGCGTTTTACATAAATACAAAGTGAAATGATCACGTAGCCTTATGGCCGGAAGTCGGGTGATTCCGGTAGGGCTCAATAGGTCAACTGCTTCCCACGGGAGGCGTTGTGACTTGTTTACAAGACACAGATAAATGTTTATTCATGCAATGCTTTCCAAGCATTGCTTAGCATGGTCTAGTTTCACATCATGTTATGGTGCTGTTGCTACTTCCTAATTCGCCAATGACCCCTTGGGTCATGGGTTTATTAATGTATACATTACACATGTACAACCTTTCTTTTGTAATAAATTTAAATCATTATCATGCCCCAATTATTAATCTGTTGTTGCGCTTCTTCAAGTCTAATTGATTTATTCCTTTTCTATGAGCTTTCATACTTCTCAATCCATTTCCAGTTTTTAAAAGCAACACAAGGCGTGAATTTTATTTTCGTTTCAGAGTAGCTTTAAAATATTGACTAAATTGTAAGCTAATTATATTATTTAAGCAGCATTATTACAAGAAGCGTTTGGTCTTTACTTTACGTACTTTAAGGGGTGCTTTTCTGGTCCTATACAGCAGAAGAACCCTACTTTTTACAGGACCTCCGCATTTATCATGTTTGTTCGAAATCGTTCAACATTTTACACAACATAATGGTCGCTTATTGCTAAATCTACCCTATAAACCACTTAATGAACAAGAAAGTCTTTAGTTTCATCTTAAAAGCCTTGATATGTTCAGTTTCTCTAATGTCTAGTGGAAGATTATTGCATAGTCTCGGGCCGCATATTTAAAGGCTCTAGAGTCTACAGTAGACATATATCTAGGTTCCAATAATTTGAACCCATCTATAACTATTCTCATGTTAACACGATTTGTTGGCTACGCAATATGTAGCAATTCTCTTATATATTTTTAACGTCCGGTTCTGATTACTTGATGGGTAATTTTAGGGCTCAAGCCATGTCGTCCTGATGGAAGTTCCTTAAAGTAGCTTCCTAAGGGATATATGTACTACAGTGATATTCCCAGAGAATTTTACCTTTAGGTATCCAGAATTCTAACTCCTGGCGTGAATATCCTTAAAATTTCTCCTAAGGATATCGCAATATCAGCGGACGCATTCTTGACACGCCTCCATAGCAATCTGCACCCCTAATAGCGTTTTCGCTTCAAGGAGGATGTGGCAAAATAAAAGGGAGCCGTCCAAAGGCTATCCCCGCCATCGTAATACTATTGGGAATACAATAGCGCCATTCCCACGATGGCGGACATTCCTTTTTTTGTAGCGATTTCGCTCTGTGGTATTCCCTGGTGATCTAACTTTTTGATCGTTTTACAGGATTATAATTATGCTTTCTCCATCTTTTTCCGCCTCTGGAAAGTTGAGTATTGGGTCTTTACTATGAGTATATTTTAGCTCCTGTTTCACAATGAAATTAGAGTATTTTATTGTGCCTAAGAGCTAGGCCAGTTACTGGAGGCGCCATGGCGCCGTCGTTCGTTAGGCATGTGTTATTTAGATAGCAGATAGGCTTCCAGTTTTAAATAGTCTTATTTAATTATTTTAATTATTTAGCTATTTAGGCAATTATGCTTGTAGAGATTTGATAATGTGTTTAATTTTTTCCCCTTTCTTTGTCGATCGTATAGTTAGAGTTTCGGTGATTTAGGTAACAGAGATCTCGTTTAGCCTAGGTAACCTAACCTAGACGTTTTACTATACGTTCAGACTTTCCCCGGTTACCCTCGTGTACTGTTTTCATTCAGTGGAGACTGATACCTCCTAGAATGTTATGAAACCTCGCACATCTCTTCGGAGATTTAAGGGTAATTTCTTTCCCTCTGAGGGTAGCCTCAGGCTACAACCCTAATAGCCGTGCCTTGAATTTTATTCAGACATGGCTAACTTAGGGTTTGTCCAGCCTCTTCACTTAACCGGTGGTTGTGGTATACCAGCAGGTTTTGGGATTTAGTCAGAATCTCAGAATATTTAGTCTTATGTCGGCGACCTGCCGGCAGGGCTAATGGGTTGTAGGATACATCATTCCCCTGCCGGCTAGGTGGCCGGCAATAGAGGTTAGCCATCATTAGCCGCACTCGGAGTTATGGTAGGATACCATCTTCTCCTTACGACTAAAAGACTAGTCCTGTGCCACAGTACTCTGGGCTGAAGAGTAATATTCTCTAGCGTAGGATACGTGGCACTGGAACTCTGTTTCTTCTTTATTGAGAGGAGGCGGCAGTGCCGCCATCCCCTTAACTGTGTCGGCAATCTCTGGGATGGAGAACTGAGTCTCTCCTGTTCCCTGGGATTCTGCCGATACCGAAACAGAGTTTCTTTTAACAAGTGGTAGGACTGACAATTTTTGCCAGTTCCTTTCACGCTCGTTACAGGACCCTGTTCCCTACCCTTCTGTCCACTTTTGATGGCTGAGCCATTGTCTTTCTTTAGGCTGGCATCTTGCAACCTTACCATTGCCGGTAGGTTGCCGGAGCCGGTCAGACTCCCTCTCTAGCCATGACTTTGGCTGATGGCAGGGCATACTGCCGCTAACCACATCTTCTGTCGGTAACTTCCGGCCCAGCCGGCAGGCAAGATGGCCATGAGTGGGAAGTCCCTTTCTGTCCCCAAGGTTCTTCAGTCCTCCCTTGGACTGCTGCTACAGGTCCTGTTGCAGGGATACTGCCGGCCAGGCCGGCAAAGATAGTGCTGACTCAGTTGGCAGCACGCCGACTGTACTGGTACTCCTGGAGGCTTGCCGGCCGGCAGTGTATCGGCGGTACCTTGTCGGCAATAGTACTGTAGCTGCATGGAAGCCTGAATGGTACATTCTCCCCTTCTATTAGAACCTTCTTTCTGGAGAAAGGCAGTCAAATTAGACTTTTACATCCTTAATTACTGTGTACATTCACAGTATGGAGTAGCCTTTTTTCCATGCTATCTCTCTCTCTCTCTGGCTAGCATGCCAGGTATGCAGGCAAGACCTAGCTATGCCGGCTACATGCCGGCTGAACTACTGTATATATTATACAGGTAGCCAGTATATCTGCAATATAGAATATACTACAGATAGAAAACTACTATATAGTTTATACTAGTAGTTATTTCCAATATATTTTGGATATCCAACACAGGCATTTGCTAAGCCCTATCCTATATTAAATGAATATGATTTCTTCAATATCCTGATTAGAAATCAGTTTTAGGATTACCCTACAATATTAAACACTTCAAGGCAGGAGTAATACACTCCTAACCCTTAAAGGGTAGAGCCTTTATCCTTGAGTCTCCCTGATCAGGAAACTCTATATTTTAACATGGTAGGAAGACTACAGCAAATAGGCTGAGTGGGATATACATATATATGTCTTTCTTTTTCTTTAGTACAGCTGGCTTCATGCTAGATGGACCGTACTGTCATATGCTACTATGAAGGCAGCATAATGACTAGACTACAATACATGATGTACAGTAGCCAGTAAATTGCAATATAGACTTACTGCAATTAGAAAACTACAGTACCATTATACAGTAGTATTTTCTGACATACATTGGGTACCCTCGTACGAGCATTCCGCTGGTACCGCTCATATATTGAATGAATAGTTTTCTTCAATATTCTGATCGAGAATCAGTCATCCTGACCCCACAGTATTAACATTATTTTAGGACAGTGATTTGATACTTCTCTACCCCTAGGGTAAAGAGCCCTTTTACTTGGAGTTACTCAATAGAGAAACGTCCATGTAGTTAATACTGAGGGGAGGTAACAGCATTTACTCACAGGGGTACACAAATATGTATCTCCTACTATCCCTTTATAGCTTACTATCCTAAGCTACTCTTTTGTAAATGACATATGCATGTTGATTATCAAGGAGACAATCCATTGTATACTCCTTTGGTTTTCCTTTCTTTACAGGAGGAACACCAGATACCTTGTGCTGCAGTCCTCTGCAAGGCCAAGAGGAAGTATTTTTACGGTCATAATACTTGCAGGTTTCATGCCCCCTGTAATATTATTTCCGGATCCCTACATTATTGGAACCCACAGGTTTGCAATATATGTCGGACATTAATGTCCGGTGGTTTTGAAAATCCCAAGTCTACCGAGACTAGGGATACAGCTCAATATAAATTACACAACTGGGTGAGAGGCTTTCAAAAGATCTCTCCGGGACCTTTCATACCTAATGATAGGATGCGTAAGCTACTATTTCTGGAAGCAAGTGAGGAAACAGTAGGGCCTCAGGAGCCAACTACATCCCCTGACGGCCAGAAAACCTTTGGGATTAAGGGCAAGAAGTGCCCCAGTGTAGAAGAGGAAAATGTTGTGTCGGAATTTCCTCCGCCTATGCCGGCTATAGTGCCATCGATGTCGACATCTTAGTCTTCTACCCCTCTATTGGATAATGTGGTACAATTATGTATCCAGCTGAAGAATCAAATAGAAAGCTTTTGTAAACAAAACCAAAAGCAGGAAGTAAAACGCAAGATAGAGCCTCGTAAAGCTTCTCTTGTCGCTTCCCAGGGGTCAGTTAAACAACCCATGAATCAAGACCTACCAACATGCTCTATAACCAATCCCTGGAGGCAGATGCCGATTTCAAATGGTAATCTCTACATCTCAGAGAAAATAGGTGCTGTTCCTTTGGACAAAATTCAATTTTGGCCAAGCTTTGATGCTTTCCCTAATTGTTGGGTTCGACTGGAGTACGGCCCAATGTCAAGAAAAGGAACAGAACCAAAGGAGGTCTTGATTCTCAACCATGATATGGCAAAGACTATCCTTTCAGGTAGTCGAAGAAAGGCGGGTTATTCACAATCGAAGCTATTCTCACTGAATAACAGACACCCTTCCTTTCTTGCTCCTACTTCACTCTCATTCCCCTTTATGGGGAAGGCATTTACTTCTGTTGCCAAAGCGGTAGAAGCGGGTAAGCCATGTCCCATAATCGATGAGTGCAAGCCTTTGTCACCAGCTTTTCCCGGACAGGAAAAGGATTGGAAGGAAGTCCATTTGACATTTTCAGTAGGAAAATTAGACTAGGACGTCGCAAGTCGACAATTCAAGGTATGTCTCCCTAAATTGTCTGAGTTGCTCTTGTGTAATGAACAGGAGTCGAAGGAGAGATTGTGACATCCCTTTCTCTACAAAACTACATAGAGTTGTGTTCAACCTACGAAAGTACCCCAGACATGCTCATGGTCATAGCCAAAATGCATATGGCTATCTTGGTGAAGGACCTTTACGCCTCTATGAAGGCAAGGAGAGCATGTAGAGAGTTTGTGTTCGCTGATGCAACAGTGAAACACGAAATAAGGAGGCTAATATCTTCCAACATCTGGGGTGAAGACCTCTTCCCACACGAGGTCATTAAGGAAGTAATTAAGAATGCCACCATGGAGAATATAAGTCTTCTCCAAAAATGGGGCATTCCTTCAAAGAGAAAATCTTCTGTGGTTGTGGGTCCCCAACCTAAAAAGAAGATCGAAAATGCTGGAAATATCAGGGCTGCTCAACAACATCCCACTATTCCAGTGACCACGGTGCTACAGGCAGATGGTCAAAAGTCTACGCCTACTGACTTCTCGAAGCATGAAGATGCTTCGGCTAGGAGGAACTTTCCCTCAGGATCGCAGGACCTTCGATCCTTCGGTCCAAAGCTTATTCAAGATGATCCATTAATGGGAAACAGAAATGTCCCTACCATCATTTCCTTAACTTCTCCTACAGTTCAAAACCCTCCTGAAGGAGTATACCTGAGAGCTATAGAGCATACAGGTGGTAAGAAAACTATAGCTCATCGAGTTCCAGGGAAGGCTGTTTTGTGTTCAAGAGAAGGACTCAAGATATCAATGAGTCCTTCTGAACTTGTCGCCACTCAACAAGTTCATAAAAAACAGCAAGTTCTGAATGTTAATCCTTCTGAACATATGGACCTTGTTCCAATTAGGGGTGTTCGTAGTCTCGTCAGACCTGGAAGGTGTCCTTCGGAACCTTCCAGTCAACCACCCCCCTTCCTCCTATCTAGAATTCATGTTACAGATAGTAACATTCATCCTAGGAAAGATACGTGTCGGACTCACAGTCCTAAGTATCTTCAAAATATTGACGAACTTAGTCACGTCAAAGTCAAGCCTAGAAATAGTTCAGGTATTAATATACCTGATCAAGAGGCTGGAGTGGGCAGCACCAGAAGTTTCTGGCCAATGTGCATTCAAAGAGATGACACAGTTCCTGGGACATCATGGATGCAAGATAAGCTTCTAGAAGTGTCGACTTTCTCCAGCTCAGGGGTTTCGATGGTTAAAAAACCATCGAAGCCCTCAGTTACATCAACTCTCCTTTCCTTTGGGAATATAAAAGGAGCTCGCGCGGTCTGTCAAGAGACTCAGGCAATCAGTCAGATTTCCAAAATGCCAACAGGAAAAAGCGCTAAATTTTCCCAGTTCGCAACAGGGACAGACCTGGTGCTAAGGGCACACCGGAAAGATGCGTTAGGAGCTTAGAGGAAACACGCATATTACACTTGAAGAGATAAAAAAAGACTGAGATCGGTCCTTCTTTAATCGCTTCTTTAACAAAAATTAGAGCATGAAAGCCCCAAGACTCGGCCTGTCCTTTCATGGGTGGGGAAGCCCCCTCCACACAGATCAGACTCCCTACGACTAATCTGGGACACCGAAGCGATAATAAGACGTCACAATCGAATGTCTCGTACAGTCTTGGTGAAGTTACCCATCCCTCTCTTAAAGAGATGGCACCTACCAGCAGTTCATTTACAACTGATCCACGATGTGACGGTGGATACTCTATTTCGATCCAAACCGATAGAGTTGGAATGGTCCATGGGGCTGCAATTCGACCTCTTCATCACGAGCGTCTTCAAGAAACTACCTCGCAATATAACCCTATACGAGGATCCTCTAGTGGGGCTGATAGACTAGATGAGGCTGGTCCTAGCTCTGATCGTAGGTATATTTTCGAAGGTTCAGAAATTAGCTGCCTTCGTTTTATCACAGAGAACACAAACCCTTCATTTCATGATTTTCTCGCTCTAGTGGTTAGAAAAAGGTTTGGGATCTCAGAAGGCAATGTAGAATTCTTAGAAGAATACAAGGCCAAATCAACTAGAAAACAATATAAGTCTTCCTGGAAAAAGTGGGTTGAGTTTGTCAAAGCAAAAGGACCGAAAGAAATTTCAATGAACTTCTGTCTGTCCTTCTTTGTCCACCTTCATAGCCAGGGTCTGGCGGCCAATACAATAAATACGTGCAAGTCAGCCTTGACTAGGCCTCTCCTATATGCCTTTCAAAAGGATCTGGCGAATGAAATCTTTAATAAGATTCCGAAGGCATGTGCTAGGCTTAAGCCCGCAGTACCACCAAAGCCCATCTCTTGGTCTTTGGACATGGTCTTACATTATGCCTCATCTATGAAAAATGAAGATTTTTCTCTTAAGGATCTAACCTAAAAGGTTATTTTTCTGTTTGCTATTGCCTCTGGGGCTAGAGTTAGTGAAATAGTGGCCCTATCCAGAGATGAGGGTCACATTCAGTTCACAGAAGTGGGAGAACTGAATCTCTTTCCTGATCCATCCTTTCTCGCTAAAAACGAGCTACCCACTAAGAGGTGGGGTCCCTGGAGAATCTGCCCTCTGAAGGAAGATGTCTCTCTATGTCCTGTAGAGTGTCTAAAGGTCTATCTTCGTAGAACTTCAGACTTCAGGGGAGGACAGCTCTTTAGAGGAGAAACTTCTGGATCAAATTTATCCCTAAAACAACTAAGGGCGAAGCTCACCTACTTTGTTCGTAGAGCGGATCCGGACAGTACTCCCGCAGGTCATGATCTGAGAGAGATTGCTTCATCACTGAACTTCTTTCAGTATATGGAATTTGAGCGCCTTCTTTCATACACTGGATGGAAATCATCCAGAGTGTCTTACAAACACTATACAAAACAAGTGCATGAACTGAAACACTTCGTAGTGGCGCCAGGTAGTGTATTAAAACCTGCCCCCTAATTACTGTGGTAAACAGTTAATGGTTTGGGACCTCACATGTCCTCGCACATGTAACGGATGAGAATCATCCAGAGTGTTCTACAAACACTATGCTAGACAAATCCATGATCTGAAGCAATATGTGGTGACGCCAGGTAGAATATTTAACCTGCTGTCTAATTCTACGATGAACAGCTAATTGACTGGGACTGTCAATTAAAATCCTAGGTGTGGAATTATGCAGATAGCACTAGTGCCGGTGTACGAAGTACACAGTGCAGATAGAAGTAACCAGTACTGGAATTATGAAGAGAAATTGTTTTATAATTTTTCTTCAGTCTGAGAGTGGCACTCATCATTTCTTCCTTCAAGAAGGAAATATAGTCTCTGTACTTGTTACACGTATAATCCTATTGTGAAACTACATTCGTTTTACTAAACATCTCTTTTAGTAATTTTTTAGGAATAAATGTCTATAGGATGTAGTGCGTCCACTTTCGCCAGACAATTGTATATATACATGCCAGAGTTCTTCAACTTACCAAAGTAAGTATCCCTCATATATTTGTATGCATCAAATAATAGATATAAGAGACACTGATGTTATTTTAGCAAAATATATAACTATGAGACTATTTGTTTATTCAGTTTTTCCTTAATTTGGTCATACTGTGTATGTTAACTTCAAGATCCCTTTTTTACTGTCTAGAATGACTCTTCCCTGTAGGAGGTAGGAAGCACTAACATTGGTTATGATTAGTGATGGTGCCGAATAACAGTAACGTCCCTTATCTCATGTGGCCCCCATGACCATAGAAAAGGTTGCTATAAGGTTAAGGTACTGATAAAAATCCACAGATACACTAATGCTCTGGTATGCTTCCATCAGGACGACATGGCTTGAGCCCAAAAAACGGATTTTGAGCGAAGCGAAAAATCTGTTTTTGGGTGAGATGTCCATGTCGTCCTGATGGACCCAAACATCTCTTCTAAAAGAAAAGATCTTCACAATATCCCTCCCGTGGTACTGTATCTGTAACACCATGCTCAATGCTACAAGGAATGTCCGCCATCGTGGGAATGGCGCTGTTGTATTCCCAATAGTATTACGAGAGCGGGGATAGCCTTTTGACGGCTCCCTTTTATTTTGCCACATCCTCCTCGAAGCGAAAATGCTATTAGGGGTGCAGATTGCTATGGAGGCGTGTCAATAATGCGTCCGCTGATATTGCGATATCCTTCGGAGAAATTTTAAGGATATTCACGCCAGGAGTTAGAATTCTGGATACCTAAAGGTAAAATTCTCTGGGAATATCACTGTAGTACATATATCCCTTAGGAAGCTACTTTAAGGAACTTCCATCAGGACGACATGGCCATCTCACCCAAAAATAGATTTTTTGCTTCGCTCAAAATACATTTATTGAACAAATTTTAAACTCAATTCTTGCTTTAATAGACAGCCGGCCTAAATTAATCAGCATAGGAGTGATCTTTTCTCGGTCAAGAACACCTTTCATCAGTCTTGCTCCTCTGTTTATTACGTTTTGTAATTTTTTTAATTGCACTTTTGATAAATTGTAGTAGGAGTAACAGTAGTCAGTCCTGGTGATAACACAGTTTATCACAAGTTTCTTTACAGAATGTTAATCCAGGTACTTCTGTATATAAGCAAAGTTTCTGAGATGACAACCAACAGTTTTTACTATTTTATTTATTTATGTATTGAAAGATAAGTTGCAGTCAAGAGATACGCATAAATCCTGAACTGTTTTTTTATAATTTGTTTATTTGAATATGAACCATGTTTCTAACACTGTTTCATTTTTATTTAATTTTAGTTGTTTGATTATCATTCCCTAACTCTGGCAAGAATTTGGTTTAGAGTTTCAGTAGTGTCGTCTATATCATTTATGGAGAAGTAAAATTGAGTATCAGCAGCTTCACACCATGCCTTTATAGTATTTTCCACAGACCAATACTATAGATACAGAATAAGATTGAGCCCAGTGTACTATTCGGAGGTACCCCTCTGTTTAAAGTTTCCTATGATGAGTTAGTGTTTCCAATTTGCACACATTAATTTCTGTCAACCATATAGTCTTTTAAGTATTCAAAAAGTTGATCTTCAATACCGGTACACCATAGATCTTTCAGTGGCAGTTCATGCGCAGCTGTATCAAAACAGCACTAAGATCAAGTTATATTAAAATACCACATTTGTTTTCATTCATCATTTCCAGCAAATCATTTTCAATAGAAGAGATAGCAGTCTCTGTAGAGCAAAATTTTCGGTAAGCAGACTGGTTGTATGGAGGTAGCACCCTTGCCTGGTGATTGCCAGACTGGGATTCGAGTCCTTCTCAGACTCATTAGTTCCTCTGGTCGCTGCAACCTCACAATCCTTGTGAGCTAAGAAAGGGGGTGTTGAGCGAGCCTTTAAGTCTATCTGCTGAGTCATCAGCAGCCATTGCCTGGCTCTTCTTGGTCCTAGCTTGGGTGGAGAGGGGGCTTGGGGCTGATCACAAGTATGTATGGTCAGTCTCTAGGGCATTTTCCTGCTTGATAGGGCAATGTCACTGTCCCTTGCTTCTGCCATTCATGAGTGGCCTTTAATCCCTTTAAACTTTTAAGTGAATGATCAGTTGTTCAAGAATAACAAATACTAGCACTTTTGAAATAAAGATAGATTTGTAAATAGGTCTACGAGTTAATTCCTGATAATCTACAAGACTTTTCAGAATTGGTTTAACTATAGTTATTTTCTCAGATTTGCGAAACTTACACTAGTCGATGCTTGTATTTGCTATATCAGCTAGACCAGAAAAGTTTTTGGTTTCCAGTAACTTCAGATATAATTGGCATTGGATCGATGGCAAAGTTTGTTTTCTTTGCTATCTTGATAATCTTGGTGACATCGTCTTGTGTTATATTAATGAATCTCGTTAATTTTATCTGTGTATCTGGTGTAGCATTAATTTGATGTTGAATATTTGTAAATAACCTAGATATATTTTCTATTTTGTTTTTAAAGAATACAAAAAATTGTTTGCTAGTTCCTCGTCATTGTACCCCTCTGTTAGTTTCTTTTTTCGTTTTTTTTTTTTTTTTTTTACATTTCCCATTATACCATTTCGGAGATGATATAACTTATTCACGCCGGTTACTGCTTCGCTGGTCTTTCTCTTATTGTATTCTTTTTTTTTTTTTTTTTTTTACTTCATAGTAGGTAGTTATATTAGCACATTGCAGTTTTGTATTTTACCCACGTGCTTTCAGTTTTTAACTAATTACATTTTCTTTCTTCACATCTTTTTCCCTATTTTTCTCTTAAGTCTCCCTATCAAAACAAGGAGATCAGTCTTTAACAATTATAGTCTTTCTCGCCAGTGGACATGTGGTATCATATTAACTTTTACTCACTCAATTACATATGGTCATAAGGCAGTCAACACACATAGCACCCAAACAATGCCAGTTCTCATGATTGCAGGGAATGCTGATATCATCATTTATTTTCTTTGTGACTTCCTCAATAAATACACAAGGAGAGCAGTTTGATTTATGTCTAAAGTTTATGCTCTTCACCAGTGCGTGTTTCTGTACAGCTAGTCTAAACGTAATATGTTTGTGCACTTGATAGATAGTGCATTTCTCTACTAAATTTATATCAGAATCAATGATAATCATTCCATTACCTAAAACTAGGTCCAATGTATGCCCAGTCACAGTAGTTGCACATGATATGATTATAATCACTTACTAAATGCTAAAGCATCAAGATTTGATGAGTCATCCATCCAAAGATTAAAGTCTCCACAAATAACTAATTATTTTTTTCTATGATAATGATCTCAGTGAGTACATTGAATTCTTAAAAGAAAATACTAGTATTTGTTCTCAAAGGTTTGTGAACTGGTGCAATGGATATTTTTTGTTTTTTGTGCATGAATTATATTCAAAGCTTGTTACACTAGTTCTTAACATCCTGAGATTTTAGTAAACGTTATGAATGAAGAAGGTCCCCCTTTCACTGGTCTTGGTGGATTTTTTTGCGAAGGCTGTAAGCTCCGCAACTTGGTTTCCCAATTCAGCTGTTTTCTCTTCACGTTCCTCTATATCAAGGTCTTTAATTCTCAATTGCTCCTCCATTCTTGATTTACTTGTCCACGCTATTCTGGCTTCATCTACGCAGTATGGACAAATTCCTTTTAAGTCTTTCAAGTCTTCATCACGTGTTTTTGCCTCTATAAACACACACTTCCTGTGGTAGAACCTTTTACTGTCACATCTCTTTTGAATTCTCCCTTTGAGCTGTTTTAGATTATATTTCTTGCTTGTGAAATCTTTTCAAAATATCAGTTAATCTAATGGAGAGACTAAAGTGAGAAATGATAGTACACTATGGCTTGTTACCCTCCTGTGTGGATCTGCGATGGGACACTTATTTTTAAGTGTCCCATCGCAAATCCACACAGGAGGGTAACAAGCCATAGTGTACTATCATTTCTCACTTTAGTCTCTCCATTAGATTAACTGATATTTTGAAAAGATTTCACAAGCAAGAAATATAATCTAAAACAGCTCAAAGGGAGAATTCAAAAGAGATTCGTGAAACAAGTTTTCACTCGGAAACGTCTTTTGTCAAAAGAGTGTCTAGAAAACCATTGACATTTCGCCAGATAACGGCAGAGCTTGACCAATGGTCAGTGTTTGCCCAGACCTTACATATATAGACATTGGTATTTCGATTAGAAGACGTAATTTCTAATTAATAAACTCACCGTGTGGAATCCTGTGTAATATTTGCCAGTCCATATTAATTTACCTTGAAGAACCATTATCCTAATCATCATCATCTCCTCCTATGCCCATTGACGTAAAGGGCCTCGGCTTGATTTTGACAGTCTTCTTTATCTTAAGCTTTTAATTCAATGCTTCTTCACTCATCATCTTTTACTTCATGCCTCATAGTCCTCAGTCATGTATGCCTGGGTCTTCCAACTCTTCTTGTGACTTGTGGAAGGTCTGTTGAACTAATCTCTCTTGGGGAGTGCAATAAGCAAGTCCAAACCATCTCCATCTACCCCTCACCATAATCTCATCCACATCTGGCACTCGGGAAATATCTCTTACAGTTCCATTTCTAATACTGTCCTGCCATTCAACTCCCAATATCCTTCTGAGGGGTTAGTTCTCAAATTTACTGAATCTATTGAAGATTGTTTCATTGTCATATCATGACTCATGTCCATATAGTAACACTGATCTCGAAAAACTGATATATAGGTTGATATTATATGTAATTTCAGGTGATTTGGTTTCAAAATTTTACTTAACTTAGCCATTGTCTAATTTGTTTTATTTTTTATTTTTGACTAAACTTTAATTCTTAAGATCATGTTTTGGAGATCATAGTTACAAAACACTTAAATTATTCTACCTCATTAATCCCTTCTAATTCCAATGATAGTTCATCTTCCATTGCATACTCCGTTCTCATCATCTCTGTCTTTCTTTTATTTATCTTGAGCCCAACCTCGTGTGATATTTCATACATTTTAGTAAGCATGCTAATAAGGACAGCATCATCAGCCTAATTTGTATCTGCTAATTTCCTATCACCAATCCAGTCCCATCGTTCTCTACCGTCTCCGACTGTTCTACGCATTACAAAATCCATGAGGAAGAAATTTATTTGAAGGGGCTGCAATAACATTAACTTTGCACTTGCTTTGCTCATGAGCAACTCAATCAAATTCACATATTTCAGAGCAATTCCTTAAAAACGTAGGACTCTCCACAAAATTTGCTGGTGAACGCTATCAAAATAGTCCACAAAGCCCAGCAATAGTTGATTTCTATATTCTGTGCATTTCTGTATAACATATCTCAAAAGGAAAATTTGGGTAGTGCAACTTTTTGTTTATCTCTCAGCTTTTCATCAATCTTTCTCTACTGTCTCTTTGGAATAAGCATACTATATATTTTCATAACAACTGGCATAAGTGAAGAACCATGTTTGACTGTTATTATTGTTGTTGTTATTGTAACGTTTTACTCAATAAACTAAAGAAACTTATTTATAAACTAGGATGAATCTATTTAAGATACAAAGAACGAGATACGGAAAGGCCTTTAATGAAGATTTAAAATTAGAATTATCAATATCTATTTTGGTAAGATTAAGGTTTTATTATACAATAATTGTATGTTTTGTATCAAGCAATATACTCAGTAGTTCTCTATTTTGTCCCTTTTAATTTAGAAATTATTAATGCACTGAACATTGATAAGACAGAGGAATATCAGATAACACCCTACTATACATTTTAGCCAGAAAAATTTGTGTTTTTTTTTTCTTTAATATCGCCCACGATAATCATTTGATCAGAATAGTACTTTGACACGGGATTTATAGACCTCCCCCTAATTTTTTATACTATAATGCATTTTGAAATATCCTTAATTAAGGCGTTTGCTCTTGTCCTAGTAAAGCCAAAACCAAATATTTTAGGTAATTTTGTTAAACATTTAAACGTAAGTTGCTCCTCCCTCACTTCGCTCTCCCTCCCTTCTCTCCCTTTGCGAATGTCATATCTAATATTTTCCATAATAACCACATTTATTATTTGTATTCTCCAATATATTTGCCATCATCATAAGGATATAATTCGAAAATCCATAATGATAAGCTTATAAAAAAATGTAACAGGGATAATAAAGCATGGTTTTGGAAGTCAAGAAGGTCGAATTATAGTTTTGTTGTTTGTTTTCTCTTTAACTGAGGAAATGTTTAGGATTGCATGGCTTTACGTCCTTGAAAGGTAGAGTGAACGGAATCAAGTGTTATATAAGTTGACTGAAAATTTTACAATATATTTTCTCACTTAAAACATTAAAGATCGTTGTTAGGTATCTGCTATGGCTTATGCGTAAGCAGTTTATTGTCCCAGTGTTTGTTTGACCTAGGGTGTTTTCCCATCATTTTCATTGCTGGCATGTTATTTTGCCCCAGTGAATGCATGAATGAATTTGCATTGCTTTTTCATTCCATATACAAATTGGAGCAGTTTAACAATAAACTAAGTATTAGTTTTAACAGGTAAGAGAATATTCAGGTTTGTTGGACATAAAATAACATAATGTGGTATAAGAAACACAAGCATAAAACTA
Source organism: Palaemon carinicauda (assembly GCF_036898095.1). NCBI lineage: Eukaryota > Metazoa > Arthropoda > Malacostraca > Decapoda > Palaemonidae > Palaemon > Palaemon carinicauda. The sequence goes on along the minus strand of NC_090730.1, from coordinate 75,710,744 downwards.
AATAAGCAAATCTTAATATTTACTCTATAATTCACTCATACACGCTAACACACCCTCACACACATACACACACACACATCTATATATATATATATATATATATATATATATATATATATATATATATATATATATATATATATATATATATATATATATATAGATGTGTGTGTGTGTGTGTGTGCTAGTATGTGCGTGTGTAATTGTGCATATCAATCAAACAAATTATGTAGTTCGTAGATTTTTTTATCATAGTTTTGAATACTATATTTCTTTGTGTCACAGTATAATTCTGTTTGTATTCTACAGCTATTGTGTTTTTCACAAAGGCCTTATGATCATATTACAGACGCCATTGGCATGATGATGACGACAGTGCATTCCCTTTTACAGCGAAGCATGGGAACAGCACCGTCTGGAACAGACTATTACCTCTCAATGACACATTGTACCCTGGCACCCACACCAAGTGTCATAATTTTGCTAATGGTACCATTCGCCGCTATATACATGGGGAATTCACTAAGAAAAACACATTCACCATGAATAGTATGACACAGGGTTTAAGTTGTAACAGCATCATCACAGCTGACACATCAGAATCATCAGTCTGGCGATTATGACATAACATGAGGTTCTAATAAAAGACTATAAAGTCCATGACAAGTGTCACCTGCAGTAAACAGGTCCTTCCTGGAGACGGGGAGTGTTTTGTGCTTCTTGATGCAGGCACAGAATATGATTTCATTGAGGACTACCATGGCGAAAGGAATGACGGCCTCTTCATTCGTTGGCTTTCGTCCCAACTTCCTCCCTCATTGCCCGAGAAAGCAGTACTTGTGCTTGATAATGCACCCTACCATGGCAAACTGAGTGAAGATAGTCGTTGCCTTAACTCCACTATCAAAGAAGATATAAAATGGTTGATATTATTCCCTCCAAACGCCACACGTCCAGAGCTATTGCCAATCTGCAAGCAAAATCACTCCCTACCTGTGTATAATATTGACATCATCCGTTCATGGGGACATGAATGGATGCGCAGTTCTAGGGCTTTGAGAAAAAATTGTGTGCGTTCCTTATTGCAGCATTTCACTCGGGCAGATTTACAGGCCAGAATAGAGGAAGCGAAGGTTAGTGCAACAAGGGAACTGCAGGATGGTACAATAAGACGGTCCAGAGCTTTCGAGGAAGCATGCTGGTCAAATGATAACATCGAAACACCAGAAGATCCTATATTCATCATCATAAACAGTGATTATGAGGATGATCTGTTCATTGGCAATGATGACGATTATGAATATTTTGGGTTTTGTGATTTTTGTTCCATTGTTTCCTTTATTTTCCAACTAATGTTGCTAATTATTTCACATTAGAGAGAGAGAGAGAGAGAGAGAGAGAGAGAGAGAGAGAGAGAGAGAGAGAGAGAGAGAGAGAGAGAGAGAGAGAGAGAGATCCGTCAGACAGACGGATAAACTTTCATTATACTTCTCTTATCATGACTATCATTACAACTGTATAGATGCCTGGGGCACCAGCAGATAAGGTAGCCAAGTTATGAAAAGTAATAGTGAAACAGAAGGGGATCCATGTATTTTATTATTATTATTATTATTATTATTATTATTATTATTATTATTATTATTATTATTATCATTATTATTATTATTATTACTTGCAAGGCTATAATCGTAGTTGGAAAAGCAGGATGCTTTAAGACCAGAGGCTCCAACAGTAAAATAGCCCAGTGAGGAGAGGAAACCTAATGAAAAATAAAATATTTTAAGAAGGGTATCATCAAAATATATATCTCCTATGTTAACTATGAAAACTTTAGCAAAACAAGAGGATGAGAATAAAGATAGAATAGTGTGCCCGGGTGTACCCTCAAGCAAGAAAACTCTAACCTAAGACAGTGGAAGACCATGGTACAGAGGCTGGCACTACCCAAGACTAGAGAGCAATGGTTTGATTTTGGAGTGCCCTTCTCCTAGATGAGCTGCTTACCAGAGCTAAAGAGTCTCTTCTACCCCACCAAGAGGAAAGTGACTACTGAAAAAATGCAGTGCAGTAACCCCTTGGGTTTAGAAGAATTGTTTGGTAATCTCAATGTTGTCAGGTGTATGAGGACAGGATCCTATAATCATTATCATAAACAGTGATTATGAGGATGATCTGTTCTTTGGCAATGATGACGATTATGAATATTT
>NC_090730.1:75688534-75703534 GCF_036898095.1 Palaemon carinicauda | reverse complement strand
AATATCTATTCTTGTTAATGTCCAGTCACTTGAAATTCTTTTGAAGCCCTCTGCCTTTCAATAAAATTTTTCTTTTCTTACCAGAGACTGGATGACTAGTTGGGTAACATTCTATAGGAACTAAATTATATAGCTCAAGTCAATCTGCTCCATGTTGTGGATTGACCAGTTCGAGAAAATTATGTTGTTTGTTTTATTTATACTATTAGTTCAGTCACATTTACTCTTCATCACAAATCTCCAAAACTATGTAAGATGGTGAGAAAAATATCATTTGGACTTAATGAATCTCCCATCCACTCAACCCGGCCTAAAGGAAATACTTACTTCTGGACTATGTAGCATTCAACACACATAAAATAAATTTAGCAGGCTACCAGTTGATCTAATATTAGAACAAACTGTTGATACAGATGCAGCTTCTCGTTCAACTAGATATATTGATGCCACAAATAACTACAGTGCAGGTTTTTGCTGAACCGTAATCAAGATTAGCACAACAGCTTTGATTAGTACTTAAAATGGCAGGAATGCAACAGAGTAATGAGGCTGAAGCCGAATTACTTGTAATTTGTAAGCAGCGTGATAATGATGACCTTAAAAAAAGTTATGTACATTATTAGAACCTCGGGTGATACATTTATTTTGAAGTCCGACATACTGAAAAGAATACATACTGGGAAAAGTGCCACTCTACAAATATCCAATTACCTAATGAGCATTTAAAAGGATGGAACGAAACGTCATGATGAATTTGTTCTGGAATTTGCAATCTATGTAAGTTACTTTGAAATGGCTATTCCACAAAATAACCTAAAGACATATGTGGATCAAGGTGCTAAGTGCAACTAATCATATAATGCCCTCATCAGACAGCTCCAGTGTACTAGAGATATGTTTGGGAGGATTGCAGTCATTACCACTGAAAAGAAAGCTGACCTACAGTTTCTACTTACATATCCATTATCAGTGATACTATCTCTATGTAGCACTGATGGAACAATAGCGCATGCACACAAGGGGCAATGTTATCTTTGCTGGAATGAAAAATACAGGAACACGGAAAACTATAGAAAATCTGCTCAAATGGGATTGATGGGAACTTCTTACTCCGCACCCTACCTTTATACCTTCTTCCAGTATATGGTTGCTTATCATATGTAGTATTTCATACCCTCTTGGCTCTTCTGCTTTCCCACCATTATCCCTACTTTAACGGGTGAGTTGCCTGATGCACCGTCTCCAATGTCTTCTATCAAAGGCCTTCTCTTCCATCAATACTCTTCTCTCCATATCATCCTTCACCTTATCTCGCTATATAATTCTCTTCCTCCCTATTCATCTCCCCCCACCCCCTTTCAGGTTCCTCCTAAGCCCTCCTCACTTCAGTTAACACATCCAAGACCAGCACAAATAAAAACTGGTTTCATGCTGACCCTTGGTGTAATCATACACTAAATTCAATGATTTCCTTTTTTTCCAACAGCTGTTATTACTTTTGTATATCATCTCTGCATTTTTAACCAACTTCTCCAGGACTTTCCTCTTTCTCAATCACCAAAACATAATTTCTCATGGCATTCTATCATAAGCCTACTCTAAATCTACAAAAACATAAAAGATCATCTGGTTTCACTCTAGTCTCTTTTCCTGCAATTTCCTTACTATAAAGATGGCATCTGCTTTCCCCCTCCCCATCGTGAATGCATACTGTGGTTTTCAAATCTTTACAATCTTTCTCGATCTCTCATCTAGTACCCTCTCAAAAACTTTCAAACCATGCTCTGTTAGTTTAATTCCCCTGTAGTTAATACATTCCATGATATCACCTTTCTGCTTAAATATGGATATCATTAGACACTCCTCCCAGCCATCAAGCATTATATCATCTCCCCCTATTGCTCCTAATAAATCTTGTATCTATTCTCCCTCCCTCTGCAGCTAGTATCTTGCCCATTTCAATTTGAAACTCTGATGGACTTGGTGCTTTATAATTTTTAATTCTACTCAATGCCCACTTCACTTCTGTAATCCATATTGCCATCAGTGGTCCCTCCAACCTTTGTGCTTTTCCTGCTCTTCTCTCTCATTTCCAGTATTCAATAGTTACTCAAAATACTCTCTCCATCTCCTCTTAATGTCATCATCCCTATACAATATATTTCCATCTCTATCCCTCATAACTATCAGTTGCTCCAAATCGTGTCTTTGCCTTTTCTTCAAGTCTGAAGTCTTATAGATATTTTTTCTCTTTTTCTTGTTCTTAGCTCTTCAATAAATAGCTCTAAAACTCTTCCAATAGCTATATCTACTTTTACCTGAAATCTTTTTCCTATTCTCTGTACCGTTCCATCGGCCCCGTGTATATCTTGCTTTCCAGTCCTTAAATACCTTTGATTTTCTTTTAACTAATTCTTGCACCTCTCTGTCCCATCCCCACTTTTCTCCTTTCAACTTCGCATATCCACTAGTGCTTCCCACTAATTCCTCTATTTCTCCTTCTGTCTTGTCTCACCCATCACAAATAGTAGGCATGGTGTTTGATATTTATGAGGAGCTCTTAATAAAGACCTGTTGAGGAAATTATATTCTTTATAACTGGTTTAGACCAAGAGCCACCCAGTGACTTGGTATTAGCCTTCAAATGATCATCATTCATGCAATAACTACCTCAATTTTTCATGAAAGATTTGTCTTCAGAACATCATGCATCAGCATTAAATGACAGGAAGATTTACCCAGGTATTGACTGAGAAAGTTTCATGCCTTTGAACTTTATAATCATGTAAAGTAGATGTGTCATTCTGTTATGGATGCTGACCGTGATAAGCCTTATGGTGACCTTTTTTATAAGGGCTACTAACATGGATATTTTGGTCATTTTATTACACCACTTGCAAAGAGTAATGTTAAATGTTTGGATGGACGAGGGAACTTCAAGGTGCGGAAATTGCTTCAAGAATAGGTCCTGAGTGTTGCATAGTATTGCCTAGATTTCATGCATGCACTTGTTTTGACTACACTGCAACCGTCATATGAAAAGAGAAGAACTGTCCATTGTCTATGATTGAGCAGGATAGAAGATTACTGCATGCATTCTTTGCAATAGCAACTGGACCAATTGATAGCATTACTAGCAAAGTGATTGAAGATTATATTTGTTCTCTGTATGGTACAAGAGAGAATATCCAATTGACCATCATTGATTCAAAGTATTTCAGAATGCATGCAGGCCAAAGACTGCTGGAAAGCTGTTCCAAAAATTTAAAGGAATAGACGCAAGTAGTATTCAACCTTGTGAGAACGCTTCCAGAATGTGGTATGCAGCTGGGACCATGCAGTCTTTGAATGGGAACTTGCAGACAATTCCTGTGACATTTTATGGTCTAATGGGCTATATAAACCAGACTGTATTGTTCCCAATAGTATTCCATTTGGTGAGGGTAGTAAAGAAGACGAAAATTAATACTCTACTAAGATAGATAGTGATAAGAGTTATATAAATTAGCCTGATGTGAATAGCTTGATAGTAATGGATAACTGAGAGACACAATCTAGTCGTTCATTATCATCTTAATATAAACATTTAGTTCCTCTTAATATGAGCATGATATTAGAAGTATAGATATTTTAGTATACATGACCCTAGGTTACAAGCGTCACATAAGCTTTGTCACCTGAAATGCTCGGATTTGTCCTTTTTGAAAGCATTATTTATGCTTCAAAGGTATAATTTAATACAAGATCAATGTCCTTATTGACAAAATTGACGAGTAATCTATTTATGCACAAGGATCCTGGCGCATTTTTATAGGGAAATAGCAAAGAATAGGTTATTCATTAGTATATTTTTCTGTTCAATTTCATAATAATACTTGAAGACTGACCAATATTATTTTGTTCTACACAAAAGTGCAACAGAGTTTGGTTTGAAGATTTATTACTCTTACTTAAGCATTATGATTAAATAAACCCTTTCTTATCTGAAAATAACAGAAAATACCAGGATTCAACTGTTTCAAATATCCCTTTTTTATCTGGAAATTAAAAGGACTGAACTGTTCAAATTATCCTCTTTTTATCTGAAAATACAAGGTTGAACATTTCAAAAGACTGCTTTCTTATCAAGAAATGCCAGGACCAAGCTGTTCAGAAGACCCATTTCTTATCCGAAAATAACAGGTCTGAACCGTTCAAAAGATCCCTTTCTAATACAAAAATGCCAGGTTTGAGTCATTCTTGAGGATGATTTTGGTTTCAATTGCATACAATGGCACAAAAAGAGCTGTTTCTTTTATATACAAAAAATGTAAATGAACTCTTTCTGGGATCTTGCAAGAGGCTTTCCTAAATAATAATGGAAGAAAATTCCTTTTCTTTTTAGTTTTATATATTGACCCATGAAAATGCATGTACTTGTATCATAGGATACGTTCTATACTTATACACTAAAGTGTAATTGAATGTGAATTGGGCGGGTTTGCGACTACCACCTCCAACACGTCACCTTTCCATAACGTCAGATATGCACAAGTCAAGAAATGGGTGTCTCTGTTACTTTATTAGTATCTAAGGAAAAAAAAACATCATCAAACCTAATGTACGTAATACTTAAAAGGATGCTAGCTTTATGGCAGGCACTAGAACTTCTATTTGTGATCGACCTACCGGAATCCAGACAAGGATGATTCTATCTTCGATTGTCATCTTACCATTATGGCTAAGATACAAGAAGATGATAGAAAGGCCTTTTTTGTCTTTGTTGGTGATTTTAATGCTCACCATAGGAAATGGTTAAGTTCTCTTTCTTATACCAATTCCCATGGCTTAAGCACTTCAGACTTTGCCTCTGAATCAGGCTGTGAGCAAATCATAAGTGAAGCTACTCACAGGTCTGGTAACTGCTTGGACCTCGTATACCCTGACTTCCCTGTCGTTATAACAAGTAAGGTTAGTTCTCCACTTAGGACATCTGATCATGCTTTGATTTCATTATCAGTGAAGATTGAGCAGCTTATCCCTGACGTATATTATTCATGTAAACTTTATATGAAATGTCAAGCAGACTAGAATGGAATTTTGCATGACCTTTTGGGCTTGAGTTGGTCACAATTATATAGTAATGCTGATCCTGTTGTCCCTTTGAGTGAGAATTCAGTCAACATAATTGATAGGTGTATTCCTTCTCGTGTGTTAAGGTATCGAGTGAAGGACAAACCGGGGTTCAATGATTATTGTAGGCATGCTTATTTGGAGAAGCGGTAGGCCTATCATCTTTGGAAGGGTAACAGATTAGATTTGACTTGGAATAACTATACTCAGGGCTTTTGCTCCGAGAGTTTATGCTTCAACGGAAAAGGAATACAATTTAATTATAAAAGGAATCCTTTCTGGTACAACTTGGGAACATAAGTTTTGGACAACCCTTAAATATACACTCTTTTGTGTAGGTGCAAAAGTTCCTTCTTTATTTCAACCAAATAGGTCAGTTACTCACTGTCCAAAGGAAAAGGCAACCCCTTTAGCTGTAATGAGAAACTCAAACTTCCTCATTCCTGTTTTCCTCAGGCTAAACTAACTAATTTAGCTTTTTGTTCTCGTGAAATTAAAGATCTGTTGATGTACCTTGATGCTAATGGAGGTGTATATGCAAATGGTATTTTTCCTTTGTTTTTTATAAACACTGCAGATTTCTTAGCTCCAAAGTTATATGTCATTTCACGCAAGTTAGCAAGAGGAGGAACTTTTAGCAATTGTTGCAGAATTGGTAATGTTACTACACTATGTAAATATTTTTGTGGTAGCTCAAGTCCAACTGATTACTGCCCAATTCCCATAACTCTCATATTATCTAAAGTTTCTGAACGTCTTTTGGCAGAACGTTTTAATAGGTTTGCTGAAAGAAATAATCTATTCTCTAGTTTGCAATTTAGTTTTCGTAAAGGCCTTGGAGCATGTGGTGCCCTTCTTACACTATCCTAAGCTCTACAGAAATCCCTTGATTGTGGTTATGAAGTTCGTATGATTAGCCTTGATTTTAGAGCTGCTTTTGACCATGTTAATCATGAGGATCTTGTTTTCAAACTCAAACAGTTGGGAGTGGGTGGGTCGTTTCTTAGCATTGTTATTACATTTTTAAGTAATAGATCTCAAAGTTTTTGTTGATGGGCACCATAGTGAGTATAGTAATGTGATATATGGTATTCCACAGGGTAGTGTTCTTCGCCCATTACTTCTCATACTATATACACATGACATGTGGTTTGGTCTAGAAAACCAGCTTGTTGCATATGCAGATAATGCTACTCTCTTTTGCATCAATTCCATCTCCTGAATGTATATCTAGCGTTGCTGGATCTCTGAATAGAGATCTAGATAAAATTAGTGCATGGTGCAAATTATGGGGTAAGAAGTTGAATGCTAAAAAAACTCAAGCTATGATTGATATTAGGTCAAGGACAGTGGCTCCTGAACAGCTGGATCTCAGTATTGATATTTTTTCTGTAACTTTGCATGACTCTTAAAATTTTAGGTGCGATTCTTAATAGCAAATTTACTTTTGAGAAACATGTTAGGTGTGTGTCTTCTGGCTTATTGAGAGTCTTTTAAGATTTTTGGTGATCAATCTATTCTGAAAAAAGTGTTTTAATCCTTTCATTTTACCTTTTTTTTCAAGTATTGTTCTGCTGTCTGGTCTTCAGATCCTGATTTTCATCTTAATTTCTTGAACAGGAACTTACGGTCTATCAAATTTCTTATTCCTGACCTAGATATTAATTATTGGCACTGTCATTTACTTAGTTCATTGTGTATGTTGTATAAGATTTTTCATAATTATAACCTTCCTTTACGTTAGGGTTTTCCTGGACAAATCTATCCTGTTAGTAATACTAGGCATGCAGATAAATCTAATAGTCAGGGTTTTCCATCCTGAAGCTCAATACTACGCAGTATTCTAGAAATTTTGTTCCAGCTGTGACAAAGTTGTGGAATGAACTTCCTAATCGGGTAGTTGAATCAGTAGAACTTCAAAAGTTCGAAGTTGCAGCTAATGTTTTTTATGCTGAACGCGCTGACATAAGTCTTTTTAAAGCTTATATAATTATGACATATTTGTTTTGATGTTACTGTTTCTAGAATAATTTATTCAAATTTTACTCATCGTTATTTATTTCCTTATTTCCTTTCCTCATTTGACTATTTTTCCCTGTTGGAGGCCTGGGGCTTATAGCACATTTAGCATATTGCTTTTGCAACTAGGGTTGTGGATTTCTAGAAGTAATAATAATAATAATAATAATAATAATAATAATAATAATAATAATAATAATAATAATAATAATAATAATCCTCACAACCCTTTCCAGTCCACTGTAGAACTAGGTACTCATATATGTTAATTCATGTCTGGGTTTGGACAGTTTTCATCACTACGCTGGCCAGTGCGGATTGGTGATTGAGGAAAACTTTTGTTTTATTGCAAACTAATTTAGTATGAGTGGCCTTGACTAGTACATCTTTGCTGATCATGGTGATACACAAATCTTTTCACCACATTAAGGTTTTCTTAAATATATATATATATATATATATATATATATATATATATATATATATATATATATATATATATATATATATATATATATATACATATATATATATATATATATATATATATATATATGTATATATATATATATATACATTTATATATATATAGAATATATATATGTGTGTGTGTTTTTAATATATATATATATATATATATATGTATATATATATATATATATATATATACATATATATATATATATATATATATATATATATATATATATATATATATATATATATATATATATATATATATATATAGATATAGATAATTATCATCATCGGCCGTTACTAGTCTACTGTAGAACAAAGGCCTCAGACCCGTCCTTCCACTTGATTCTATTTATGTCTTTTCTGTGCTAGTCCAAACATTCTTGGTTTGTCAATCCATAGCCTCCTCTTCATTTTCTTGGTTATTTTGCCATTCTTAATGTACAGCTATTCTCTGTCATTCTCATTTTACGTCTTGTTTATGTCCATTTCTTTTCTTACATGTTGTTAGAATATCCTCTAATTTAGTTGGCCTTCGTATCCATGTCAATCTTTTTTTTTTTTTTTTTTTTTTTTGTCTCTTAGTGTTATTCCCATCAATATTCTTTCTATAGCTCTTTGATTTTTAACCAGCTTATGTTATTTAGGTTTAATAAGGCTTTACGTTTCTGATGACTAAGTTAATGTTGGTAGGACCATCTCGTTGAATGATTTTCTTTTTTATAGAAAGTTTCATTTTCTTCTTTGTAATAGCCTTTTGTTTACCAAATGTTCTCCATTCCATGCTTATCCTTCTTTTTAATTCGGCCTCGTCTCCTGAGGAAACATTACTGTCTGCCCTAAGTACATATATTCAGTAACAATATCTTGAAACTCATCCATAACTCTTATTAGTCGTCTTCCTGTATTTTCATTGAACGTTAAGTTGTTTTCACTCATATTCATTTACAGGTCTACATTTCCGCTTTTTCTATTCAAATCTTTCATATTTTGTAATTCCTCCCATGAGACACTGTACACAAATATGTCATCTGCAAATCTTAAGAGGTTGAGGTACTCCCCATTAATGTTAACTCCTATATTTTTCCCGTATAAATTCCGAAAATCTTCTTGGCATGCTGTGAATAGTTTAGGAGAGATTGGGTCTCCCTGTCTAACTCCTTTCTTAATCGGAGTTTTCCCACCGTGTTTAAGTAGTTTTATAATTGCTGTACTTCCTGAATAGATATTGTGAAGCATTTTAATGTAATGTTCTTTTATTCCTTTCATCAATGCAGATGATTTGACAGAGTCAAAAGCTATTTCAAATTTTATAAATGCCATATATACATTAGCTGGTTAAATACATGGATGAGGTCCGTTGTTGAATCCCTAATTCTAAAGCGTAGCTGCTCTATTGGTTGATTAAGTTCTAGCAGTCTTTTCATTCGGCCTAATATGATTTTTGTAAATATTTGATATATTTTGGAGAGTATACTTATAGGGCGGTACTTTTTCAGGCCTTTTGTGTCTCCCTTTTAGTAAATTAGTATAAGGATAAAGTTTTTCTAAGCAGTAGGTATAGAGCATTAATTTCATGGAGGAATTTGGTGTAGAGATCAGCATGTTTTTCTGCTTTGAAATCAACTCCGTTTAATATTGAATCGATTGTTAGGCCATCTTCTCCAGCTTATCTGAATCTTTTAATGCCCTTTCATGCTTTTATCGTTCTACTGTTACGCTTAGTGCTGGTTCAGCTTTTTCATTATTTCTAATGGTGAAGGTATTTCTTATATCCCTATTGTACAGCATTGTATAGAATTCCTCTGCAAATATTATCACTCTATCTCTATTATGAATAATATTTCTGTTATTATCCTTTAAAGCAAACATCGGCTAGCAACTTGTTCCAAGTCTCATTTTCATCAATTTGATGCATCTTCTTTTCTCTAGTGTTTTCTCAATTTTGGATTGTTTGTCTTTCAAATATCTTGGGATTTGAGTTTGGTTATTGTTTTCAATAGCTCTGCTAATTCTATTTTATTTCCAACCTTTTGTTTATTATGTATCTGGTCTGAAATATTCTTGATGTTACTTAGGAATTTTTGCAACTAACTCTTGTGCTAATACCAATACAAATTTTGTTTCATTACTGTTCATTTTTTTTTTACTTGCTTCCATTCAATCATTAGCTGGAAATTATTATTTTGTATTGCTAAACTAAACTCATAATTTTTTTCTCGTATTATAAGAGTTATTATTTTCTTTCTAAAAAAAACATTTCTTGTGTTTCTTTCTTTAGATCTAAACAATTCTGCTTCACATATTTCTATGATATCTTTTTTTTCTTTTACAGTGTCTAATATTGTTTCATCTTAAAGTAAATTAACTTTTTCATCGGGAAAACTTTTTATTTGATTTGTTGTTTCTTTATTTGGCATTCTCCATGTCCATTATCTATATTCCTTTTTTCTATAAAAGAAGTAATCCGGGAGCTCACATAGATTTGTATTACATCTTGAGTACTAAAGGTTTGATAGGTGAAGTCATCAGCTTATGGTATGCCGTCGGTGTGTTGAGTGGGGGGCGCAGATTGAACTTCCCCCAAAACAGGTGTAAATTACATTTTGGAGTACATCAATCAAACCTGTGATAAAAGTTCCATTTTGTCACTGTGATTACAAATGTGCCATTCTTAAATGGATATATTGGTGCATAATACAAGAAGGGCCCAAAAGTGGCGCTACTGTCGCATTTAAATCACGATTTGAGTACATCGATAAAAGTTCTTGGAAATATACCTTAGAGGTTTCTGATGAAGGATCCGTAATTCTTAAGAACGACCTAGAAAGGGCGTTATTTTTTGTTTTTGTACACCTAAAATACGTCTTACGTACATTAATGAGACTTTGTAGAAATATCCTTAAGACCTTTCTGATAAAGGATCATCAATTCTTGAGAGTTGAATTTGGTGCAAAAAAACATCTAAGAATGACATAAAGAGGGTGTTATTATTAGCACATTAGAAAGACCTATATTCACTTTCTTTAGGCCTATATACTCACTCATTTCATCTTCTCCACTTGTGCCACACGATTATTGTGAGCTTTTTTGGTTTATTTTATCATTACTGTTATTTTGCTTAACATATACAGGATATAATTTAGACTGATAGTACTAATAGTGCATTTTCTTTATAGGGGCATAGGGGCTCGTTATTACAAGAAAAATAGTTACATAATACTAGTTTAGTGGTGAGTTTGTTTTATATGGAAGTTAGCCAGTTAAGAAGTGTCTAAACTGGTAACTGAATATTATTGCCTTAGGCAAATTTGGACAACCGACTATCATCATAATGAGATCTTTTTTGAGTTTATGGGGTTATTTCAAAACTTAATTATCTTTATATCGAGTGTCTCCAAATTGAGAGCCGAGTGTGTTTTACACATCGCTGGATTATTGGATGAAATGGAATAAAAATGTCTTTCTTGAGCGGTATATTTTCACATGAAAATGAATTTATGATGATATCTGAGACCGGCTCACAATTGTACCCCAGGCTATGATGAAGTTCCTCAAAGTTTTGTACACAGCCAACATATCTGACCAATGTGGAAAACAAATTAAACGTTGTATTGATTCCATATGTCAGTATAGATTGTTTACTGTTCAAACAGACCGTGCAAAACCAGCAAAGCCTGTAACTCAAGGTATGGCTACAAGATCTATCACAGATAGCAAGAAGCTTGTTGAAGTTCTGAATAGGTATGGGCATTGTCTCAACTATTCATGCTTGGAGGTACTCGAAACATCAACTGCTGAAGCCACCCTAGAGAGGAAAGAAGCTTGGCCTGAGGACACTTTGGCAAAAGCTCTAATGGGACTTGCATATGACAACTTTGATGTGATGACACAGACGTTGTCCTTGAGTGATAAGCTGCATGGTGCAATGGAAATTCTGTACCAAAATTTGCCACATCGTCCAAACAGTCAAAAGGGTAATGAAACACGAACACAAGTTAGAAAGGTAACACCAAGAGCAAACTCACTGTCACAGACACATCTCTTGTCCCGTATTTTTGGTGTCCCTAAAATAGATGCTACCTTTACCCATAAAAAACACATCTATTTCTACCCTACCTGAGCTGCAATCACTGCAAGACATCTGGAACCAGTGTGGATGATGAGCCACGCATTTGAGACATGGTTTCAGTGCCATCTACAAGGATCAGCTACCAAAACAGGAAGTGAGACACATGGTAAGCCTTAATGAGACCATCACTAGGTTTTTGGTAGTGCGACAAACCTTTCAAGTAACCCAGAAGTGTGCTGAAGAATGCAACCAAAAGTATGCACTACTCATATATGACCTTACAGTAGCAAGACCAGCCATGCAAATCCAGGCTACAGAATCAACAATATTTGACAATGTTTTGCTAATGATGGGCGCTTTCCCTATAAAGATAATATTTTTCAAGGCCCTTGGAAAACTCATAGCATACTAATAGAGACTGGGGTCCTTATGTAAGTTCTTTGATTGGGTTCAGCACAGGAAAAATCTTCAACTGATGCATGAGGCTTCATCCACAACGTGGCCTTGCCTTTCAAACATTGTATTTCAAGGCCTTTCTAGAGATATGTGATTACAGAGAAGAGCTTCATACCCTGATATCTACTGTGGAAGAAAATACCAATATATGAGAACACAGACTTCAGCTGGTGTCCAATATAGATCTGTTTTAGAAATGATGGGAGCTTTCCATATTAAGATGGCCTTTTTCAAGGCCTTTGAAAACTCATAGCAGAATCAGGAGGACCTAGCATGCTAATAGAGACTGGGATCCTTGCACCAGGTTCTTTGATTGGGTTCCTCACAGGAAAACATTTCAACTGACGCAAGAGGCTCCATCCACAACGTGGCCTTGCCTTTCAAAACCTGAATTTCAAGGCCTTTCTAGAGACATGTGATTACAGATAACATCATACCCTGATATCTACTGTGAAATAACATACCAATAAAGAACATGGGCTTGAGCTGGTGGTCAGTATAGATCTTTTTTTAGAAATGTTCGAAAGAGCATTCTGAATTCACCAAGGCTACTGTATCAGGGGCTCATGGATACACTGTAAAGTTCTGAATGATGTATGTAGAGTACAATAACATATTTCCCAAACTTGAAAGAGGTATCTGGACAAATAACACCGAGCTCTATGTCTTCACACTAACGCTGATCATTCACATTGACTTGTTCTTTGCCACAGGCCACATCAACTATTCTGGGTGGTTAACAAAATACCAATTAGACTTATTGAATATTGATGAGACTCAACCCAGCTTTAGAGAGATACTTAATCAGGATGCATTCATAGTGCAAAGGACAGAACATGATTTCAGCAGAATTCCTGAATATTCTACACTGGACCAAACTATCAATACTGACGCTGCATCTCGACTGACAGGAATCGCCTCTTCCACTAATGACTACTCGGCTCGCCTCAGATTGATGGTAACAAAGGCTACCCGAGCATCGTTCATTAGTGAGCAGCAATAGATGATAGGATGATTAGCAAAGATGTCACTACAGAACTTAGGGCAAGACGAATTCAAAGTGACAATGAGGGTCTTCAGAAAATCATGAAACAAATTTTGTAAAAACAATCCATTTGAAACCCGGGGAGCTTCAGAGGTATTGTACAGTATTTCTACAGAAAAAGGTACCAATGATAAAATTCATGAAAGTCTCCTCTATATACCAACTAAAGGAAAAGTAAGACACAAAGAATTCACCCAGACTTGCGTGAGTGATCCAAATAAGTTTGAAAAGTCCAATAAAGAAGGAAAAGCTGAAAATATTTGTAGATACCTGTGCAAGCAATTGTCGGATAAAGAACACGAAAGTTGGAGGGCTTTAAGGATCACGTGATCTGATGGGACGTCTCCTTATACTTTCCCCCCATGAAGAGACTTGATATGCAGTATATTCTCCAGTATCCATCGATCCGGGTACCTCTGTCCATTGCCAATAATGAAGAAGTGATGGCAAAGACCAATTAGAGTGCCCTCTTTAATATATTGGAGAATAAAGTTAAAGGAATACAGTGCTTACATCATAGAGGGACAGTTCCTCTTACATACCTTGCTACCAAATTTGCTCTCACTTATGGAGGGTTAGCCAGAGGTATTCTTGCCCAGGGTTTAACGTTAGCTAAACGCATACACATAGCCTTTGATGACCATCCACAACCTTCAATAAAGGACACTGAATGAGACAGGTGAAGATCTGATAATTGAACCTTCATCCTCACAGAGCATAGACAAGGGCCAAGAAATCTAAACGATGCCCTAAAGTCCAAGTCCTTCAAGAATCAGCTACAACAGTTTCTTGCCAAAGAATGGCAAGACTTCATATGCTAACATTTTTGGGGATAGTGAATTCTTCCTAGATATTCAATAGGAATGTTACAAGTTCCAGGTGAAAGAGGGCATGATACAGAAAAACACAGAGGATGGATCAAAGAACAATCATGAAGAGACGGACATAAAGATTTATCTGCAGTCCTTATCAGCTGATCGTGAGGATGGACACATAGCAGTCAGGGCATCTGACACAAATATTGCAGTGATATTATTGTACCACTGCAATTGATTTCAGTCAACATTACGTATGGATATTGGAAGTTTCAAAGAACCTTGGTCGTTACATTAGCCTGACTACAATATGGAAGGGACTTGGACCAGATCTTTGTGCAGAGTTGCCAGCTTTCCACCACCTTCACGTGACCAGACTATTTATCCGTGTTTGTCAGGAAAGGGATGGTCAGGCCTTTCCAACCTCTAGAAAAGCAACCTAACTCTCAGAAAACTTTCAGAGTAATGGTAATGAGGTCTACAGTTTCTAGCACGATAAGAGAAACTCTTCAGCGGTTCACAGCCACAATATATGGAGCTAAGTATAGAGCACACACTAGCTTGAATGAATGGAGGTATGAGATGTTTATGAAGACATATGGACCAAAGGGAAATGGAAGACATCTACTAGCATATTTGAAGGGCATAGATGTAATTGGACTACCATCTTGCGAAGACCAGCTCAGTCCTCCAGTTAAGTGTGCCTCCTTTGTTGCTATGATGTGGACAAGAGCAGATCATACTCATATAGAGCAGTATCCCTCTTAAGAAAATGGCTGGCAGTTGGTTGATGGCCATTACAAACCGGTCTGGTTTGAAGGGGAGCAACTCCCTGAATGCCTTACCACAGAGACAGAGGATTTAGAAATATTGAAGGACGACTTGGATATTGCATCTTCAGATGACGTTGGGTGTTATGATGAGGATGACTAGAATCTTATTACAGAAAGAAAGGCTGAGATTATAATTAACTATAGTCTAAAAGGAAATACTGGTTGAACTCA
>NC_090730.1:75678503-75681003 GCF_036898095.1 Palaemon carinicauda | reverse complement strand
AAGGTAAGTTGCATAATTATCAAAGTTATTACGTATTATGAAATTGTCGTAGAATGGTGCAACTTGTATAGGTTATCAGTTGTGGAAAGTCTTGGTGGATGGTTTGGCTACCACGTGCAGGTTTTTTTTTAGTTGAAATGCCGTTCATCACCACGAGGACCATTTTACCGCGAGTGCCCCTTTTTCAGTTTTTTGCATTTTTTGGCCAAGTCATTTTTCCGTAAGAAAATGCCAAATAGTGTCGCAAAACTTTTGTTTTTTTTAGTGTTGGCAAGTGTGTCTAGATGATCTGGCTACCCATGTGGGACTTTGTTTTTGTCAGATACGCCGTAGATATATTGGTATGTGGCGTATTTTTCTGCGGTTACCAATTTCTGTTTTTTTTTCAATATTTGTAAAAATTTACTATGGAGTAAGGAATTGCCATATAGTATTGATTTTTTTTCATGTTTATTTGTTAGAAAGTATGCCTTGATGGTTGGGCTAACACGTGCATTTCTTTTTTTTTTATCTGAGATGCCGTATATTAGAATATTGACCATTTTTCCGCGAGTGCCCCTTTTTCAGTTTTTTGCATTTCTTGGCTAAGTCATTTTTCCGTGAGAAATTAGCAAATAGTATCGCAAAACTTTTATTTTTATAGCATTGGAAAGTGTGTATAGATGATCTGGCTACCCATGCGTGACTTGGTTTTTCCCAGATACGCCGTAGATATTGGTATGTGGCGTATTTTCCTGCGGTTGCCAATTTCTGTTTTTTTCAATATTTGTAAAAATTTACTACGGAGTAAAGAATTGCCATATAGTATTGATTTTTTTTCATGTTTATTTGTTGGAAAGTGTGTCTTGATGGTAGAGCTAGCTACTACGTGCATGTCTTTTTTTTTATCTGAGATGCCGTATATTAGAATGTTGGCCATGTTTCCGCGAGTGCCCCTTTTTATTTGTTTTGCATTTTTTTGCTTAGTCATGTTAGTGTCGCAAAACTTATATTTTATAGTGTTGGAAAGTGTTTCTAGATGATCTGGCTACCCATGCCTATCTTTTTTTTTAGCCAGATATGGCGTATATATAGGTATGTGTTCGATTTTCCTGTGATTGCCATTTTTTCGTTTTTTCCCATTTCTTTCAAAATTACTACATACTAGGGAACTATCACAGAGTAATGATTCATTTAGATGTTTATTTGTCGGAAAATGTGCCTTGATGGTTTGCCTAGTACGTGGCTGAAATTTTTTTTTCAGAAATGACCACCATTAGCACGTTGCCATTTTTCCGCGAGTGCCCCTTTTTATTTGTTTTGCATTTTTTTGTTTAGTCATGTTACCGTAAGGAATTGGCAAGTGGTGTCGTAAAACTTATATTTTTATAGTGTTGGAAAGTGTTTCTAGATGATCTGGCTACCCATGCCTATCTTTTTTTTTAGCCAGATATGGCGTATATATAGGTATGTGTTCGATTTTCCTGTGATTGCCATTTTTTCGTTTTTTCCCATTTCTTTCAAAATTACTACGCACTAAGGAACTATCACAGAGCAATGATTCATTTAGATGTTTATTTGTCGGAAAATGTGCCTTGATGGTTTGCCTAGTACGTGGCTGAATTTTTTTTTTTCCGAAATGACCACCATTAGCACGTTGCCATTTTTCATCGAGTGCCCCTTTTTATTTGTTTTGCATTTTTTTTTGCTTAGTCATGTTACCGTAAGGAATTGGCAAGTAGTGTCGTAAAACTTTTATTTCTATAGTGTTGGAAAGTGTTTCTAGATGATCTGGCTACCCATGCCTATCTTTTTTTTTTAGCCAGATATGTTTGATTTCCCTGTGATTACCATTTTTTCATTTTTCCCATTTCTTTCAAAATTACTACGTACTAAGGAACTATCACAAAGTAATGATTCATTTAGATGTTTATTTGTCGGAAAATGTGCCTTGATGGTTTGCCTAGCACGTGGCTGAAATTTTTTTTTCCGAAATGACCACCATTAGCACGTTGCCATTTTTCATCGAGTGCCCCTTTTTATTTATTTTGCCTTTTTTTGCTTAGTCATGTTACCGTAAGGAATTGGCAAGTAGTGTCGCAAAACTTATATTTTTATAGTGTTGGAAAGTGTTTCTAGATGATCTGGCTACCCATACATGACATTGTTTTTTTGCCTTAGATATATTGGTAGGGGATCAATTTTTCATCAAATGCGTATTTCTAATTTTTTCTAATTCTTTGCAGTTATCAAAATGGCGAGCAGGAGACAATCATTGGGCTTGGATGCCATAAATCAGCTCTTAGAGCAGTTTGATATTGATGTGGATGATGCATTGGAGATCGATGACGTCACTGACGATGAATATGTAATTGTCGATGAGTTGGAGCAGGAGGTCAGGCAGGAACAGGAGGTGACCCAAAATCCTGAAATTATCGCCTTAGGGAATGGAGATGGAGAAGCAGACGACGATGTGGGGGAGGAAGAGGGGGTTGGGGCTTCTGGTTCTCATGTTGTCCCA
>NC_090730.1:75668503-75673503 GCF_036898095.1 Palaemon carinicauda | reverse complement strand
ACAATCCATGGGCGCCGCCATCAGACAGGTAACCATTTACTTTTACGTCGCGAGACAATCAACGGACATGGAGGTCCAAAAAGACACCACACCTTACCAGTTGGCAGAGAGGTCCCCTTGGCAAAATTACTGAACCAAGGGCGAGGTTGAATAATCCAAAAATCTTCCAAAGGAAGACAACAGCAGAAGGTGTAGAAAGGCAAATCTTGACTATTAGCTCAGTCAGTCAAGCACTCTCCTTCTTAAAGGTCCAAAAACAACTGTCTCCTCCTGGACACAGCGCCCAAATCACCTCCAACACCACCCGTGAGAATAAAACAAGCTCATTGTAATTAAAACTATACAACAAGTCAGAAAAGTCGGGGAGGAGGAAACAGGGTCATTACGTTCCAAAAGAAATAATTACTGCCAAAGTGACTTGATCAAAACAAAATTAATTTACGTTAAATGTAACACATACTAACAATATATATATATATATATATATATACATATATATATATATATATATATATATATTCATATACTTAAAAAGAGATATATCTATATATATAGATATGGATAGATTAACTCATTCATTCTTTATATTTCACTTTATACAAAACTCATGAAATTGTATGAAAGAAGTTCCTCGATTTGGGTTACTTTAAAATTTATATTTACATGTATTCAAATCATGTTGAATATTACTACAATTACGATGGGAAACTCGTAAGTAAATTATTCTTTTTCATAAGTGAATTTTAATTCTAAGGAACTTTGAGTAAAATATGAATGAATGATGAACTAATTAAATGAAACTGAAAGAGACAGTTTAAGATACGCGAAAGACTTCCTAAAATGTCCTCTGTTAAGCTCGTTGATATAAAGTGTGTAATGGCTATATATTACATGCCCGAAAAAGAGACCAACTGAGAGATACTACAAAATTAGCTTACAGATTAGAATTTCGAATATTAAAACTAGGAATTTCGTTTGAATGTTCATATATATATATATATATATATATATACATATGCAGAAGAACCACAGGGAAAATGAAAATACGGAATATACACTTAAGTCCTGACTAGTTTCGTGATACTTCCTCAGAGGACTGATTTATTGAGAGAGGTTTCTTACAATTTATAGGGAAAGCAAAAGTACGAACATACATATAGAGATTTAGAGAACAATGACACTCCCTTACCCGCTACCTGGGCTTGACTCAGGTGTTGAGTCCCCAAGCTCGTTAGACACCTGCTAAAAAGGGTCATTTCTAGTGGCGGGTATATTCTTGTTTTCTTCTTTTTTTTTTTCTTTTTTTTTTTTACTTTCAGTACAGTTTATTTATATGTCAATGCGGTAGCCTTATCTATATAAATACATAAGCAAAACATACACAAACATACAAATATATATACATATATATACATATATACATATATATATACATACATATATATATATATATATATATACACATATACATACATACAGATACAAATACATATACATATATACATAAATACATACACATACATATATACATATATATACACAGATACAAATACATATACATATATACATAAATACATACACATACATATATACATATATATACACATAAATATATACATATATACATATATACACATACATACATATGCATATATACATTTATATGTATACAACATTAATATCATAAACATATAATCATGTATAAATCAATACTTATATCTAGCATAACACTATATAGTGCCAATATACTTATGCATACTATATAAAATAATTGCTTCCTTTAATGAATGGTAGCTTAGGTCTAAATATTAATTTCACACCGACGTTAATTATTCACAATACATTCAATTCTACATTAAGTGGTTAATGTTTTTTTATATAGCTTACAAATCTCTTTACATATAAAGGCGTCGAGTTTATACATTCCATGACCAATATTCAAGTTGTTTTCAAAGGTTTCTTTTATGAAACTGGACTCTATGATGTTTCTTTCCACTAAGTTATTTGAATGAACCAATTTCTTTGCACCTGACCAATTAATAGGGTGATTTTTATCTCTAACTTGGGCAAAGAGTGCATTATTATCTTGAGCATACCTGACACTTTTCTTATGTTGTTCAATTCTCTTTTCTAGGGCTTTACCAGTTTGACCAATATAGTATTTTTCACAAGTATTGCATGGAATACGATATACACATCCCTTGGTAATGTCAGGAGAATTCTTTATTAAGGCTGTTTTTATTGTATTTTTACTCTTAAATGCTACATTTACATTGAAGTTTTTTAACAGTTGGGGAATTTCTTTAAATGAATCACAATAAGGTAGTACAAGTAAATTTTGTGTGTTATAGATTTTTCTGTTATCATTACCGAAAAAAGTCCTTTTTGCTGTTCTTAGGGCATCATCTAACACAATTTTAGGATACTTTAGTTTTTTACCTATTGCTCTAATACCATTTATTTCGTCTTCAATATATTCAGGGCTGCAGACTCGGAATGCTCTTAAAAACATAGAACTAAATACAGATTTCTTAACTTTGTTGCCTTGGTTTGAGTAATAATGGACATATGCCGAGATATTCGTTGGCTTTCTGTATACACTGAACTTGAGACTATTATTACATCTATGTATGCGACAGTCCAAAAAAGGTAGGGTACAATTATTCTCCAGCTCCATAGTGAAATTTATTGATGGTACCAAACTATTCAATCTCAGAAAAAAGTTATCTAAATTTTCATTTCCTGGTCACACACATATTATGTCGTCAATATATCGAAACCATTTTACATTATTAGGTATGATGTTATTTAAGATTCTGCTTTCAAAAAATTCCATATATAGATTGCTCAATATTGGGGATAAAGGGTTTCCCATAGCCATACCAAAAGTTTGTGCATAAAATCTCCCATTGAATTCAAATTTACAATCGTTTATACATAGTTTAATTAATTCTATTAAAGTGTGTTTGGAGTATGGTAGATTCAATTGTCTATTATCTAATGTTTCAGATAAAAATTCCAACATGTCATCAATAGGTACTTCTCTCAATTGGATTTTTTCTTAATTCCATGTATGTGTTTTCATCACTCAAGAGGTTTTCCATTTTTTCTATATAATCATTTTTATTCAAGATTACCAGTGCTCCAGATTTATCGGCTTTTGTCAACTTAATATTTCTATCTTGCTTCAATTCGGCAATTGCTCTCTTGAATCTTTTTGGGCAATTTGGAACCATTGGTTTTTTCATATTGCTGTATATAATACCCTTAATCATATTTACTTCTTCTACAGAAATATCACTGAATTTTTCCAGGTTACACACTCCATTTGTAATTTCTACACTATTCACTGCACTTGATGACATCGAGAAATTTAAACCGTATCCCAAGGCACACTTCACATTTTTATCTAGAATTTTATTTGACAAATTAACCACACATTCTGGATTAACGTTTGTAGTCCACGGGCTACTTTCTATCAATGCATTGAGTTTCGTGTCATGCTTTTGTTTGAGTTTTCTATACACTTTTTCGTTCATTTCTCCATAGCAGAAACCTCGAAGTGAGTCTTTCCAATCCGTTGGTATTGAGGCTTCAAAATGTCTCCTTTTTCTTGTTAGGTCTTCAAACGCTCTTCGGTTTTTAATTTTCATTGAATTTATATGCTTTTCTAATATACTTCTCTGTATATCACCAAATGGTTGATCTTCTATTTCCAATAGGGATTTGGTGATATACAGAGAAGTATATTAGAAAAGCATATAAATTCAATGAAAATTAAAAACCGAAGAGCGTTTGAAGACCTAACAAGAAAAAGGAGACATTTTGAAGCCTCAATACCAACGGATTGGAAAGACTCACTTCGAGGTTTCTGCTATGGAGAAATGAACGAAAAAGTGTATAGAAAACTCAAACAAAAGCATGACACGAAACTCAATGCATTGATAGAAAGTAGCCCGTGGACTACCTGAAGGCTTGTCAGTTTTGATGTAGTCTCACTATTCACAAAAGTACCTATTGATGACATGTTGGAATTTTTATCTGAAACATTAGATAATAGACAATTGAATCTACCATTCTCCAAACACACTTTAATAGAATTAATTAGACTATGTATAAACGATTGTAAATTTGAATTCAATGGGAGATTTTATGCACAAACTTTTGGTATGGCTATGGGAAACCCTTTATCCCCAGTATTGAGCAATCTATATATGGAATTTTTTGAAAGCAGAATCTTAAATAACATCATACCTAATAATGTAAAATGGTTTCGATATATTGACGACATAATATGTGTGTGGCCAGGAAATGAAAATTTAGATAACTTTTTTCTTAGATTGAATAGTTTGGTACCATCAATAAATTTCACTATGGAGCTGGAGAATAATTGTACCCTACCTTTTTTGGACTGTCGCATACATAGATGTAATAATAGTCTCAAGTTCAGTGTATACAGAAAGCCAACGAATATCTCGACATATGTCCATTATTACTCAAACCAAGGCAACAAAGTTAAGAAATCTGTATTTACTTCTATGTTTTTAAGAGCATTCCGAGTCTGCAGCCCTGAATATATTGATGACAAAATAAATGGTATTAGAGCAATATGTAAAAAACTAAAGTATCCTGAAATTGTGTTAGATGATGCCCTAAGAACAGCAAAAAAGACTTTTTTCGGTAATGATAACAGAAAAATCTATAACACACAAAATTTACTTGTACTACCTTATTGTGATTCATTTAAAGAAATTCCCCAACTGTTAAAAAACTTCAATGTAAATGTAGCATTTAAGAGTAAAAATACAATAAAAACAGCCTTAATAAAGAATTCTCCTGACATTACCAAGGGATGTGTATATCGTATTCCATGCAATGCTTGTGAAAAATACTATATTGGTCAAACTGGTAAAGCCCTAGAAAAGAGAATTGAACAACATAAGAAAAGTGTCAGGTATGCTCAAGATAATAATGCACTCTTTGCCCACGTTAGAGATAAA
>NC_090730.1:75658503-75666003 GCF_036898095.1 Palaemon carinicauda | reverse complement strand
ATATATATACATACGTATGTAAACATTTATATATATATATATATATATATGTATATGTATATATATGTATATGTAAATGTATATATACATATATATACATATATATATGTATATATATATATATATATATATATATATATATATAAGGGATATATATATATATATATATATATTTATATATACATATATATATATATGATAAATTTTGCACATTTTTACGTGTTTTTCATATTCAAATAAGCCATATATATTTTGATATATTAATATCTGGATTCTCTTAACGACCTCGGGATCAGAGCCCCAGGCGAAATCTCACAAAGACAAGAGCTTGGCTCTGGCCGGGAATCGAACCCTGGTCGGCAAGCTTATATAGACAGTGACTAACCCATTCGGCCACGAAGGAAGATAAAAGTCAATGACAATTCTACTGTCCTTATACCTGTCGAATTCAGGTATTTTGTACTTAGAATTGAAATCAACCCATCTTCACCATCGTAGCTAATTGGTAGTTTGTTACTTGGCATTCAATTAATGATAAATTTTGCACATTTTTACGTGTTTTTCATATTCAAATAAGCCATATATATTTTGATATATTAATGTCTGGATTCTCTTAACGACCTCGGGATCAGAGCCCCAGGCGAAATCTCACAAAGACAAGAGCTTGGCTCCGGCCGGGAATCGAACCCTGGTCGGCAAGCTTATATAGACAGTGACTAACCCATTCGGCCACGAAGAAGGATAAAAGTCAATGACAATTCTACTGTCCTTATACCTGTTGAATTCATGTATTTTGTACTTAGAATTGAAATCAACCCATCTTCACCATCTAAGCTAATTGGTAGTTTGTTACTTGGCATTCAATTAATGATAAATTTTGCACATTTTTACGTGTTTTTCATATTCAAATAAGCCATATATATTTTGATATATTAATGTCTGGATTCTCCTAACGACCTCGGGATCAGAGCCCCAGGCGAAATCTCACAAAGACAGGAGCTTGGCTCCGGCTGGGAATCGAACCCTGGTCGGCAAGCTTATATAGACAGTGACTAACCCATTCGGCCACGAAGGAAGATAAAAGTCAATGACAATTCTACTGTCCTTATACCTGTCGAATTCAGGTATTTTGTACTTTGAATTGAAATCAACCCATCTTCACCATCGTAGCTAATTGGTAGTTTGTTATTTGGCATTCAATTAATGATAAATTTTGCACATTTTTACGTGTTTTTCATATTCAAATAAGCCATATATATTTTGATATATTAATGTCTGGATTCTCTTAACGACCTTGGGATCAGAGCCCCAGGCGAAATCACACAAAGACAAGAGCTTGGCTCCGGCCGGGAATCGAACCCTGGTCGGCAAGCTTGTACAGACAGTGACTAACCCACTTGGCCACGAAGAAAGATAAAAGTCAATGACAATTCTTCTGTACTTATACCTGTTGAATTCAGGTATTTTGTACTTAGAATTGAAATCAACCCATCTTCACCATCGTAGCTAATTGGTAGTTTGTTACTTGACATTCAATTAATGATAAATTTTGCACATTTTACCGTGTTTTTCATATTCAAATAAGCCATATATATTTTTGATACATTAATGTCTGGATTCTCTTAACGACCTCGGGATCAGAGCCCCAGGCGAAATCACACAAAGACAAGAGCTTGGCTCCGGCCGGGAATCGAACCCTGGTCGGCAAGCTTGTACAGACAGTGACTAACCCACTTGGCCACGAAGAAGGATAAAAGTCAATGACAATTCTTCTGTACTTATACCTGTCGAATTCAGGTATTTTGTACTTAGAATTGAAATCAACCCATCTTCACCATCGTAGCTAATTGGTAGTTTGTTACTTGGCATTCAATTAACGATAAATTTTGCACATTTTTACGTGTTTTTCATATTCAAATAAGCCATATATATTTTTGATACATTAATGTCTGGATTCTCTTAACGACCTCGGGATCAGAGCCCCAGGCGAAATCACACAAAGACAAGAGCTTGGCTCTGGCCGGGAATCGACTCCTGGTCGGCAAGCTTGTACAGACAGTGACTAACCCACTTGGCCACGAAGAAAGATAAAAGTCAATGACAATTCTTCTGTACTTATACCTGTCGAATTCAGGTATTTTGTACTTAAAATTGAAATCAACCCATCTTCACCATCGTAGCTAATTGGTAGTTTGTTACTTGGCATTCAATTAATGATAAATTTTGCACATTTTTACGTGTTTTTCATATTCAAATAAGCCATATATATTTTTGATACATTAATGTCTGGATTCTCTTAACGACCTCGGGATCAGAGCCCCAGGCGAAATCACACAAAGACAAGAGCTTGGCTCCGGCCGGGAATCGAACCCTGGTCGGCAGGCTTGTACAGACAGTGACTAACCTACTTGGCCACGAAGAAAGATAAAAGTCAATGACAATTCTTCTGTACTTATACCTGTCGAATTCAGGTATTTTGTACTTAAAATTGAAATCAACCCATCTTCACCATCGTAGCTAATTGGTAGTTTGTTACTTGGCATTCAATTAATGATAAATTTTGCACATTTTTACGTGTTTTTCATATTCAAATAAGCCATATATATTTTTGATACATTAATGTCTGGATTCACTTAACGACCTCGGGATCAGAGCCCCAGGCGAAATCACACAAAGACAAGAGCTTGGCTCCGGCCGGGAATCGAACCCTGGTCGGCAAACTTGTACAGACAGTGACTAACCCACTTGGCCACGAAGAAAGATAAAAGTCAATGAAAATTCTTCTGTACTTATACCTGTCGAATTCAGGTATTTTGTACTTAGAATTGAAATCAACCCATCTTCACCATCGTAGCAAATTGGTAGTTTGTTACTTGGCATTCAATTAATGATAAATTTTTCACATTTTTACGTGTTTTTCATATTCAAATAAGCCATATATATTTTTGATACATTAATGTCTGGATTCTCTTAACGACCTCGGGATCAGAGCCCCAGGCGAAATCACACAAAGACAAGAGCTTTGCTCCGGCCGGGAATCGAACCCTGGTCGGCAAGCTTGTACAGACAGTGACTAACCCACTTGGCCACGAAGAAAAATAAAAGTCAATGACAATTCTTCTGTACTTATACCTGTCGAAATTAGGTATTTTGTACTCAGAATTGAAATCAATTAATCTTCACCATCGTAGCTAATTGGTAGTTTGTTACTTGGCATTCAATTAATGATAAATTTTGCACATTTTTACGTGTTTTTCATATTCAAATAAGCCATATATATTTTTGATACATTAATGTCTGGATTCTCTTAACGACCTCGGGATCAGAGCCCCAGGCGAAATCACACAAAGACAAGAGCTTGGCTCCGGCCGGGAATCGAACCCTGGTCGGCAAGCTTGTACAGACAGTGACTAACCCACTTGGCCACGAAGAAAGATAAAAGTCAATGACAATTCTTCTGTACTTATACCTGTCGAATTCAGGTATTTTGTACTAAGAATTGAAATCAACCCATCTTCACCATCGTAGCTAATTGGTAGTTTGTTACTTGGCATTCAATTAATGATGAATTTTGCACATTTGTACGTGTTTTTCATATTCAAATAAACCATATATATTTTTGATACATTAATGTCTGGATTCTCTTAACGACCTCGGGATCAGAGCCCCAGGCGAAATCACACAAAGACAAGAGCTTGGCTCCGGCCGGGAATCGAACCCTGTTCGGCAAGCTTGTACAGACAGTGACTAACCCACTTGGCCACGAAGAAAGATAAAAGTCGATGACAATTCTTCTGTACTTATACCTGTCGAATTCAGGTATTTTGTACTTAGAATTGAAATCAACCCATCTTCACCATCGTAGCTAATTGGTAGTTTGTTACTTGGCATTCAATTAATGATAAATTTTGCATATTTTTACGTGTTTTTCATATTCAAATAAGCCATATATATTTTTGATACATTAATGTCTGGATTCTCTTAACGACCTCGGGATCAGAGCCCCAGGCGAAATCACACGAAGACAAGAGCTTGGCTCCGGCCGGGAATCGAACCCTGGTCGGCAAGCTTGTACAGACTGTGACTAACCTACTTGGCCACGAAGAAAGATAAAAGTCAATGACAATTGTTCTGTACTTATACCTGTCGAATTCAGGTATTTTGTACTTAGAATTGAAATCAACCCATCTTCACCATCGTAGCTAATTGGTAGTTTGTTACTTGGCATTCAATTAATGATAAATTTTGCACATTTTTACGTGTTTTTCATATTCAAATAAGCCATATATATTTTTGATACATTAATGTCTGGATTCTCTTAACGACCTCGGGATCAGAGCCCCAGGCGAAATCACACAAAGACAAGAGCTTGGCTCCGGCCGGGAATCGAACCCTGGTGCGCAAACTTGTACAGACAGTGACTAACCCACTTGGCCACGAAGAAAGATAAAAGTCAATGAAAATTCTTCTGTACTTATACCTGTCGAATTCAGGTATTTTGTACTTAGAATTGAAATCAACCCATCTTCACCATCGTAGCAAATTGGTAGTTTGTTACTTGGCATTCAATTAATGATAAATTTTTCACATTTTTACGTGTTTTTCATATTCAAATAAGCCATATATATTTTTGATACATTAATGTCTGGATTCTCTTAACGACCTCGGGATCAGAGCCCCAGGCGAAATCACACAAAGACAAGAGCTTGGCTCCGGCCGGGAATTGAACCCTGGTCGGCAAGCTTGTACAGACAGTGACTAACCCACTTGGCCACGAAGAAAGATAAAAGTCAATGACAATTCTTCTGTACTTATACCTGTCAAATTCAGGTATTTTGTACTTAGAATTGAAATCAACCCATCTTCACCATCGTAGCTAATTGGCAGTTTGTTACTTGGCATTCAATTAATGATAAATTTTGCACATTTTTACGTGTTTTTCATATTCAAATAAGCCATATATATTTTTTATACATTAATGTCTGGATTCTCCTAACGACCTCGGGATCAGAGCCCCAGGCGAAATCACACAAAGACAAGAGCTTGGCTCCGGCCGGGAATCGAACCCTGGTCGGCAAGCTTGTACAGACAGTGACTAACCCACTTGGCCACGAAGAAAGATAAAAGTCAATGACAATTCTTCTGTACTTATACCTGTCGAATTCAGGTATTTTGTACTTAGAATTGAAATCAACCCATCTTCACCCTCGTAGCTAAATGGTAGTTTGTTACTTGGCATTCAATTAATGATAAATTTTGCACATTTTTACGTGTTTTTCATATTCAAATAAGCCATATATATTTTTGATACATTAATGTCCTGGATTCTCTTAATGACCTCGGGATCAGAGCCCCAGGCGAAATCACACAAAGACAAGAGCTTGGCTCCGGCCGGGAATCGAACCCTGGTCGGCAAGCTTGTACAGACAGTGACTGACCCACTTGGCCACGAAGAAAGATAAAAGTCAATGACAATTCTTCTGTACTTTTACCTGTCAAATTCAGGTATTTTGTACTTAGAATTGAAATCAACCCATCTTCACCATCGTAGCTAATTGGTAGTTTGTTACTTGTCATTCAATTAATGATAAATTTTGCACATTTTTACGTGTTTTTTATATTCAAATAAGCCATATATATTTTTGATACATTAATGTCTGGATTCTCTTAACGACCTCGGGATCAGAGCCCCAGGCGAAATCACACAAAGACAAGAGCTTCGTGGCCAAGTGGGTTAGTCACTGTCTGTACAAGCTTGCCGACCAGGGTTCGATTCCCGGCCGGAGCCAAGCTCTTATCTTTGTGTGATTTCGCCTGGGGCTCTGATCCCGAGGTCGTTAAGAGAATCCAGACATTAATGTATCAAAAATATATATGGCTTATTTGAATATGAAAAACACGTAAAAATGTGCAAAATTTATCATTAATTGGATGCCAAGTAACAAACTACCAATTAGCTACGATGGTGAAGATGGGTTGATTTCAATTCTTAGTACAAAATACCTGAATTCGACAGGTATAAGTACAGAAGACTTTTCATTGACTTTTATCTTTCTTCGTGGCCAAGTGGGTTAGTCACTGTTTGTACAAGCTTGCCGACCAGGGTTCGATTCCCGGCCGGAGCCAAGCTCTTGTCTTTGTGTGATTTTGCCTGGGGCTCTGATCCCGAGGATTTTAAGAGAATCCAGACATTAATGTATCAAAAATATATATGGCTTATTTGAATATGAAAAACACGTAAAAATTTGCAAAATTTATCATTAATTGAATGCCAAGTAACAAACTACCAATTAGCTACGATGGTGAAGATGGGTTGATTTCAATTCTAAGTACAAAATACCTGAATTCGACAGGTATAAGTACAGAAGAATTTTCATTGACTTTTATCTTTCTTCATGGCCAAGTGGCTTAGTCACTGTCTGTACAAGCTTGCCGACCATAGTTCGATTCCCGGCCGGAGCCAAGCCCTTGTCTTTATGTGATTTCGCCTGGGGCTCTGATCCCGAGGTCGTTAAGAGAATCCAGACATAATGTATCAAAAATATATATGGCTTATTTGAATATGAAAAACACATAGAAATGTGCAAAATTTATCATTAATTGAATGCCAAGTAACAAACTACCAATTAGCTACGATGGTGAAGATGGGTTGATTTCAATTCTAAGTACAAAATACCACAATTCGACAGGTATAAGTAGAGAAGAATTGTCATTGACTTTTATCTTTCTTCATGGCCAAGTGGCTTAGTCACTGTCTGTACAAGCTTGCCGACCAGGGTTTGATTGCCGGCCGGAGCCAAGCTCTTGTCTTTGTGTGATTTCGCCTGGGGCTCTGATCCCGAGGTCGTTAAGAGAATCCAGACATTAATGTATCAAAAATATATATGGCTTATTTGAATATGAAAAACACGTAAAAATGTGCAAAATTTATCATTAATTGAATGCCAAGTAACAAACTACCAATTAGCTACGATGGTGAAGATGGGTTGATTTCAATTCTAAGTACAAAATACCTGAATTCGACAGGTATAAGTACAGAAGAATTGTCATTGACTTTTATCTTTCTTCGTGGCCAAGTGGCTTAGTCACTGTCTGTACAAGCTTGGCGACCAGGGTTCGATTCCCGGCCGGAGCCAAGCTCTTGTATTTGTGTGATCTCGCCTGGGGCTCTGATCCCGAGGTCGTTAAGAGAATCCAGACATTAATGTATCAAAAATATATATGGCTTATTTGAATATGAAAAACACGTAAAAATGTGCAAAATTTATCATTAATTGAATGCCAAGTAACAAACTACCAATTAGGTACGATTGTGAAGATGAGTTGATTTCAATTCTAAGTACAAAATACCTGAATTCGACAGGTATAAGTACAGAAGAATTGTCATTGACTTTTATCTTTCTTCGTGGCCAAGTGGGTTAGTCACTGTCTGTACAAGCTTGCCGACCAGGGTTCGATTCCCGGCCAGAGCCAAGCTCTTGTCTTTGTGTGATTTCGCCT